>NC_134401.1:31808584-32108584 GCF_050003625.1 Haematobia irritans
TGGCTCGAGTAGTAACCATGATTATGAACTGATATGGACCAATTTTTGTGTGATTGGAGATCGGCTATATAAAACTATAGACCGATATATACCAATTTTGGTATGGTTGTTAGTGGCCATATACTATCACCACGTTCCAAATTTGAACCGGATCGGAAGAATTTTGCTCCTCCAGGAGACCCCGGAGGTCAAATCTGGAGAACGTTTTATATGGGGGCTATATATAATTAAGGACCGATATGGACCAATTTCCGCATGGTTGTTTTAGACCACATACTAACACCACGTACCAAATTTCAACCGGATTGGTTGAAATTTGCTCTTCTTAGCGACTCCGCAAGCCAAATCTGTGGATCGGTTTATATGGGGGCTATATATAATTATGGACCGATGTGGACCAATTTTTGCATGGTTGTTATAGTCCATATACCAACATCATGTATCAAATTTCAGGCTGATCGGATGAAATTTGTTTCTTTCTGAGGCTCCGCAAGCCAAATCTGGGGATCGGTTTATATGGGGGCTATGTATAATTAAGGACCGATGTGGACCAATTTTTGCATGGTTGTTAGATTCCACATAGTAACACCATGTACCAAATTTCAGCAAGATCGGATGAAATTTGCTTCTGTTAGGGGCTGCGCAAGCCAAATCTGAGGGTCCTTTTATATGGGGGCTATACGTAAAAGTGGACCGATATGGCCCATTTGCAATACCATCCAACCTACATCAATAGCAACTACTTGTGCCAAGTTGAGAGCTTGTTTCGTTCGGAAGTTAACGTGATTTCAACAGACGGACGGACATGCTTAGATCGACTCAGAATTTCACCACGACCCAGAATATATATTCTTTATGGGGTCTTAGATCAATATTTCGATGTGTTACATACGGAATGCCAAAGTTAATATGTATACCCACTATCCTATGGTGGAGGGTATAAAAATGTTGAAATTTTCTCTTGGAATAAAATGTTGACAAAATTTTCTGTAAGAATAAAATTTTGACAAAATTCTCTGTAGGAATAAAATTTTGACAGCACTTTCTATACAATACAATTTTTGCAAAATTTTCTATAGAAATAAAATGCTGACAAAATTTTGCTAAATTTGTGGTATTTTTTTTCAAATTTTCGTAGATCATTTTTGGCTCGAGTGGCAACCGTTTTTTTTCTTCACTGTGTTTCCACCATATGCTTGTCACACGTCACTAAGAATCAGGCTAATGAATGTTTTTGACATCGACCAATCACCATATCCCCTTACATGCAAATCACATACAATATCTGCTACACGGATTTTTGCAATCATGCGTATAAAACAATAGATAGTTACTCCAACCACATATATGTTCATATAATTTTTTAAAAATATACATATTTTTTTTTTTGCTTCACATGATGTTGATACAGGTGCAAATGCTATTACTAATTAAGTATTCAATTTGGACAACGGTAACAGAATTCCTCTATCGACATATCCCCGCAGAGCGGAAGGGAAACTGATGAGGTTTAGATCCTGCGGTTGAGTGGTTGTTTACTACTATTCAATGAATTAAATTTAGATATATTTGTCCGTCCATCTCTTTCGCTTGATGACGATGCCCTGTATTTGTTTAAAGCGAATGATGGCTATGAACGGTTATCAGGATTTTAATCCCTGGCCATTGTATGCGTGTGTAATAATTAAATTAGTTATATAAATATTGCTCTAAGTTGTTTTATCAATTTGGTAGTAATTTATAAGCTTAATTTTTCATTCATGTGTGCTAGAATAAGGTTAAACTGTAATGACTAGGTGAAAAAGTGAAAGATTTGCAAATTAATCAGGTTTATGATTTCAACATAAAGTAGCAAATTCCAAATATTTTAACCAGTTGGGGATTAAATTGCAACATCTGTTTAAGTAACATTTCCACAATTTACAAATGCAAATGCTTATACAAAAAAAAATTAATGAGAATTATCATAAATTAAATTATATAAGAATATGTTTAAATTAAAAAAAAAAATTAAAACTACTAAATTTAATTAATGTTTCAATTTAAAATTTCTATTATTTTTTTGCTTTTAATATGAATTTCCCGTTTTAAATTTAGTTTTAATATAACTTTGTATATAAATTGTTATCTAATGAAATTTTTGATGTTAAATTTAATTACTGTGATTTTGATTTATTTTATTGTAATGTAATGAGAAAAGATATCGAGATGGTAATTAGTGTTTTAGTTTTTAAGAAAATTATAATTTGAATTCTAATTACACCCTCCACCATAGGATGAGGTTTGTAACACATCGAAATATTGCTCTAAGACCCCATAAAGTATAATTTCTGAGTCGATCTAATCTGAAATTTCAAGTCGATAGCTTGTATTGCCAATGGGCCATATCGGTTCACTTTTACGTATAGCCCCCATATAAACGGACCCCCAGATTTGGCTTGCGGAGCCTCTAAGAGAAGCATATTTCATCCGATCTGGCTGAAATTTGGTAGGTGGTCTTAGTATATGGTCTCTAACAACCATGCAAAAACTGGTCCACATCGGTTCATAATTATATATAGCCCCCATATAAACCAATCCCCAGATTTGGTCTGCGGAGCCTCTAAGAGAAGCAAATTTCATCCGATCCGGCTGAAATTTGGTACACGGTGTTAGCATATGCTCTCTAACAACCATGCAAAAATTGGTCCATATCGGTCCATAATTATATATAGCCCCATATAAACCCATCCCTAGATTTGACCTCCGGTGGCTTTTGGAGAAGCAAAATTCATCCGATCCGGTTGATCGTATGGATGGCCGATATGGACCAAAATTGGTCCATAATAATAGCCCCATATAAACCGATCCTCAGATTTGGTTTTGGAGCCCCTTGGAGGAGCAAATTTCATCCGATTAAGTTGAAATTTGCTACGTGGTGTTACTGTGTGGTCTCTAACAACCATGCAAAAATTGGTCCATATCGGTCCATAATTATATATAGCCCCCATATAAACCGATCCTCAGATTTGGTTTTGGAGCCCCTTGGAGGAGCAAATTTCATCCGATTAAGATGAAATTTGCTACGTGGTGTTACTGTGTGGTCTCTAACAACCATGCAAAAATTGGTCCATATCGGTCCATAATTATATATAGCCCCCATATAAACCGATCCCCAGATTTGACTTCCGGAGCCTCTTAGAGGAGCAAAATTCATCCGATCCGGTTGATATTTGGTACGTGGTGTTAGTATATTGTGTCTAACAACCATGCCAAAATTGGTCCAAATCGGTCTATAATTATATATAGCCCTCATATAAACCGTTCTCTAGATTTGATCTCCGGAGCCTCTGGGAGGAGCAAAATTCATCCGATCCGGTTGAAATTTGGAACGTACAGTTAGTATATGCCCGCTAACAACCATGTCAAAATTAGTCCATACCGGTATATAGTTATATATAGCCGATCCCCAGGCCCATATCGGTTCATAATCATGGTTGCCACTCGAGCCAAAAGTAATTTACCAAAGTTTTATTTCTATAGAAAATTTTGTCGAAACTTTATTTGTATAGAAAATTTTGTCAAAATTTTATTTCTTTAGAAACTTTGATTAAAATTTTATTTCTATATAAAATTTTATCAAAATTTTATTTCTATAGAAAATGTTGTCAAAATTTTATTTCTATAGAAAATTTTGTCAAAATTTTATTTCTATAGAAAATTTTGCCAAAATTTTATTTCTATAGAAAATTTTGTTAATATTTTATTTCTGTAGAAAATTTTGTTAATATTTTATTTCTGTAGAAAATTTTGTTAAAATTTTATTGCTATAGAAAATTTTGTCAAAATGTTATTTCTATAGAAAATTTTGTAAATATTTTATTTCTATAGAAAATTTTGTCGAAACTTTATTTCTATAGAAAATTTTGTCAAAATTTTATTTCTATAGAAAATGTTGTTAAAATTTTTATTTCTATAAAAAATTTTGTCAAAATTTTCTTTCTATAGAAAATTTTGTCAAAATGTTATTTCTATAGAAAATTTTGGTAAAATTTTATTTCCATAGAAAATGTTGTCAAAATTTTATTTCTATAGAAAATGTTGTCGACATTTTATTTCTATAGAAAATGTCGTTAGTAGAAGTTAATTCGAAATCCATGGTGAAGGGTTCATAAGATTCGGCCTGGCCGAACTTACGGCCATATATACTTGATTTTATTGTAATATTAATATTAATTTTAATTCTAAGGTTATTTTAGTTTTAATCTTTATTTTAATTTTTATTTTAAATTCAATTTTAACGTTTAGTTTCTTTTGTTGTTTTTTCTGATAAATCAAATCAATATCAAATCAAACCACATAGTGGGTAGGGTATATTAACTTTTATCTGCCAGATATATTGATTTTAGACCATATAAAATATATACCGATCTACTCAGAATCACCGATCGTCGATCTCGCCCTTGGTGGCCGTCAGTCCGTCCGTCCGTTGGTCCAAGTATTTGGTGTTCGCAGGATTCCAGCCATATTTGTAAACCGTTTTCAATGAAATTTGGTACAGTTATTTTTTTGCAATAATTTTTGAGAGAGGAGACGAGATAGACACATGGTGTCTTTGGCAAAAATGATCAGGGTGGGCTCCTGAGTCGATAAAGCGATGTCCGTCAGTCCGTGAACACATTTTTGTAATCAAAGTCTAGGTCGCAGTTTTAGTCCAATCGACTTCAAATTTGGCACAAGTATGTGTTTTGGCTCAGAATAGATCCCTACTGATTTTGAAAGAATCGGTTCAGATTTAGATATAGCTCCCATATATATCTTTCGCCCGATATGGACTAATACGGTCTCAGAAGCCAGAGTTTTACCCCAATTTTGTTGAAAATTTGCACAGGGAGTAGAATTAGCATTGTAGCTATGCGTGACAAATTTGGTTGGAATCGGTTCAGATTTAGATATAGCTCCCATATATAGCTTTCGCCCGATTTACACTCATATGACCACAGAGGTCAATTTTTTGCTCCGATTTAGTTGAAATTTTGCACAGGGAGTAGAATTATCATTGTAGCTATGCGTGCCAAATTTGGTTGAAATCGGTTCAGATTTAGATATAGCTCCCATATATATGTTTTTCTGATTCCGACAAAAATGCTCAAAATACCATTATTTTCCTTGTAAAATCGCCACTGCTTAATCGAAAAGTTGTAAAAATGACTCCTATTTTCCTAAACTTCTAATACATATATATCGAGCGATAAATCATAAATAAACTTTTGCGAAGTTTCCTTAAAATTGCTTCAGATTTAAATGTTTCCCATATTTTTTTACTAACATTGTGTTCCACCCTAGTGCATTAGCCGACTTAAATTTTGAGTCTATAGATTTTGTAGAAGTCTATCATTCTGTCCAGATCGAGTGATATTTAAATGTATGTATTTGGGACAAACCTTTACATATAGCCCCAACACATTTGACGGATGTGATATGGTATCGAAAATTTAGATCTACAAAGTGGTGCAGGGTATAATAAAGTCGGCCCCGCTCGACTTTTGACTTTCCTTACTTGTTTTTGATTATAATTTCCATATTAATTTTAATTTTAGTTTTAATTTTAAATTCAATCTTATTTTTTTTACTTAATATTAATATTAATTTTAATGTTAATTTAAATTTTTAGTTTTATATTGCTTTTAAAATTAACTAAAATTTTTATTTTAATTTTTAATATCTTCTTGTTATTATTTAATTTGGTTTTTAACCTCAATGTAATTTAATTTTCCATATTTTTTTAAATAATTTTTGATTTTAATTTTCATATTAATTTTTATTCTAGTTTTACTTTTAACTTTAAATTCAAGTTTAATTTTAATTCTAGTTTTTATATTAAGTTTAAACTCAATTTTAATTTTTAGTTTTATTTTAATATTTACTTTATTTTTTATTTTTTTTTTCAGCTTTAATAATAACTTTGGTTGTTGTTTTCAATTTTACTGTTTATTATTTCTTTTTCTTTTGTTATTATTTAATTTTGTTTTCAAACTTAATTTAATTTTCCATATTTTTAATGGAATACTCTTAATTTTGCCCTAGCTTTTTAAATTCACATTAAAGGCCATAGAAAGTGTGTTATAAGGAAACCGATAACATTTCACACAATGCAAACCCAATACTGACGATTATGTGCTCCAATTTTCGTAATGAATAAATTGGATAAATCCCGGGGATATGGGCCGCGGGTAATATGAACATATGTACGTTAAAATCTGAAATATGAAGAAACCATTATTCCACGAGCAACCATATACGCTGTATATGTGTAAAATTTTCCTATCCAGATCTTCATGAGTGAAAGAATGATGAAGCGCACTACAACTGTGCTGTGTTGATATACAAGGATGACAGCAATGGAGTCCCAGCAATGGGTTAAATATATGCCTTGGACGTGGTATTGATTCCATACATCCATCCATTGACTTTCTTTCAGATGCGAGGTAGAAATGAAAATGTTTAGTTAGATGTAAATATAGTTCCCGTATACAGGGTGGCCAATATGTATTGCAACTAACTTAAGGTTTTTGTCATATCTTAACCGCTCTTGTGACATCTGACACATTTATTCCCGAGAGATAAAAGTGGTCCGATATGGCTCATTTGCAAACACGGTTGTCACTCGAGCCAGAACTAATCTACCAAAATTTGAAGAAATATTTACCATGATCAAAGTTGTGTGGGTATTATAAAAAAATGTTTCTTTTTAATTTTTATGTTCATAGAAAATTTTTCAAAATTTTGTTTCTATAGAAAACCTTGTCAGCATTTCATTTTTATAAAAAATGTCGACATCTTACTTCTACAGAAAATTTTGTCAAAATTTTATTTCTATACAAAATTTTGCCAAAATTTTATATAAATATAAAATATTTCAAAAAAATTATTTCTATAGAAAAATTGGAAAAATTTTTATTTCTATAGATTTTTTTATTTTATTTTTCTAGAAAATTTTGTCAAAATTTTATTTTGTTTGATCAAAGTTGTGTGGGTATAATAAAAAATGCTTCTTTTTTAATTTTTATTTCTATAGCAAATTTCGTCAAAATTTTATTTCTATAGAAAATCTTGTCACCATTTTATATCTATAGAAAATTTTGTCAAAAATTTTTTTTTCTATAGAAAATTTTGTTAAAATTTTATTGCAATAGAAAATATTTTAAAACTTTTATTTCTATAGAAAATTTTTTAAAACTTTATTTCTATAGAAAATTTGGTCAACATTTGATTTCTGTAGACATTTTTTAAAAATTTTATTTTTATAGAAAATTTTGTCAAAATTTTATTTTGTTTGATCAAAGTATCATAAAAAATGCTTCTTTTTTACTTTTTATTTCTATAGCAAATTTCGTCGAAATTTTATTTTTATAGAAAATCTTGTCAACATTTTATTTTATAGAAAATTTCGTCAACATTTTATTTTTATAGAATATTTTGTCAAAATTTAATTTTTATAGAAAATTTTTTAAAAACTTTATTTCTATAGAAAATTTGGTCATCATTTTATTTCTGAAAAAAAAATTAAAAAAATTTGATTTTTATAGAAAATTTTGTCAAAATTTTATTTGGTTTGATCAAAGTTGTGTTGGTAAAGGTTGATACGGTCAAAATTTGTTCAAGGGAAAACGCGTGTAAATCGGTGAAATCGTTTATTTAAAAAATCAAATTAAATTTCTTTTTCAAGTTCAATTAGCATAAAATTCAGGAAAAATATTCAGTTAGGCTTTCGCTTTTCCAACTCCGAATTGCCGGGCCTCACGCTTGACACCTGCCATCAGATTGTGTACAGCCACCTTGTCCACCTTCTTCGCCGCAGAAAGCCAGTTTGCCTTGAACTGCTGCTCGTCCTTAGCAGTTTGTTTGGTCTTCTTTAGGTTCCGCTTGACAATAGCCCAGTATTTCTCAATTGGGCGGAGCTCTGGCGTGTTGGGAGGGTTCTTGTCCTTGGGAACCACCTGCACGTTGTTGGCGGCGTACCACTCCATGGCATTTTTACCGTAATGGCAAGATGCCAAATCCGGCCAAAACAGTACGGAACAACCGTGTTTCTTCAGGAAAGGCAGCAGACGTTTATTCAAACACTCTTTCACGTAAATTTCTTGGTTGACAGTCCCGGAAGCTATGAAAATGCTGCTTTTCAAGCCACAGGTACAGATGGCTTGCCAAACCAGATATTTCTTTGCGAACTTTGACAGTTTTATGTGCTTGAGAATATATGCTACCTTTCCCCTTCCTTTTGCCGCATAAAACTCCTGTCCCGGAAGCTGCTTGTAGTCGGCTTTGACGTAGGTTTCGTCGTCCATTACCACGCAGTCAAACTTCGTCAGCATCGTCGTGTACAGCCTCCGGGATCGCGCTTTGGCCGTCGTATTTTGTTTATCATCGCGATTTGTAGTCACTACCTTCTTGTAAGTTGATAGTCCGGCTCGTTTTTTGGCTCGATGCACGGTTGTAGACGATACACCCAGCTTATTTGCGGCATCTCGGAGAGAGAGGTTAGGGTTTCGCTTGAAACTACCGGCAACTCTCTTTGTCGTCTCAGCGGCTTCCGGTTTTCGATTTCCCCCGACCCAGACTTCCTGGCTGTTGACAAACGTTCCCCAAACACTTTAATTACATTTGTAACGCTTGATTTGGCAACTTTTAGCGATTTTGCCAGCTTTGCGTGCGAGTAGCTCGGATTTTCGCGATGCGCGAGCAAAATTGTTATACGCTGCTCTTCTTGCTTGGACGACATTTTGACAACTGAAGAGCGAATTCCAAAATCAAAATAGGAGCAACATTCTACACACACACACACCTTTCAAAATGCTCTGTTCAGGTTTTTTAAATGCAAAATTGAAAGAAATACGTCAAGTTTATATTGACCAAATTTTGACCGTATCACCCTTTATCATAAAAAAATGCTTCTTTTTTAATTTTTATTTCTATAGCAAATTTTGTCAAAATTTTATTTCTATAGAAAATCTTGTTAACATTTTATATCTATAGAAAATTTTGTCAAAATTTTATTGCAATAGAAAAACTTTTAAAAATTTTATTGCAATAGTCATGTTTTAAAGATTTTTTCTCTAAAGAAAATTTTTTAAAAATTTCATTTCTAAAGAAATTTTTTTAAAAATTTCATTTCTATAGAAATTTTTTTAAAAATTTCATTTCTATGGAAAATTTTGTCAAAATTTTGTTACTATAGAAAATTTTGTAAAAATTTTATTTCTATAGAAAATTTTGTAAAAACTTTATTTCTATAGAACATTTTTGTCATAATTTCATTTCTACAGAAATTCTTTTGAAATTTTTTTTCTATAGAATTTTGTTTTAAATTTTATTTCTATAGAAAATTTTTTAAAAATTTTATTCCTATAAATTTAAAATTTTATTTCTAGAGGAAATTTGTGAAGTATCCCTTAGTTGGAGAGGAATGTTTTGAAAAATCTACCAAAACATCAAGTATTCTACCAATCTACCAAAAAGTTAAAAAATTTACGATTTTTAGTAGAATTTTTTCAATGGTGGCAACCGTGTTTGCAATCCTATCCGAGCTACATCAATAACAAGTACTTGTACCAAGTTTCAAGTCGATAACTTATTGTGTTCGGAAGCTAGCGTGATTTCGTGATTGATGGACGGACCGACCTCGACCAAGAATATTTAATGGTTATTTGGTCTGAGGCAATATTTCGATCCGTTACAAACGGAATGACAAAGTGTTATACCAACCACCATCCTAAGCTGGAGAGTATAAAAGTATATAGCGTTTGCATTACATATCAGTCACCATGTAGATGAATCCATCTCTAGATTGGTTCTCTTTGCATAGAATTATATCGAATTTAAATTAATTTCTCCTTAATTTAAACCTCTCTCGTATACTTGAAGCTATTGTGTGTATATGTGTAAGTACTTGCGGCATTACTCACTCACTTTGGCTTGTTTGTTTGGAATGATTTGCTGTATATTCGCGTGCGTATGTGTGTGTGAGCGAAACTCTACAATCTATGTGAGTGTTTGCTCAACACCGGATGCATACTTCAACACTACCGGAAATTCACAACTCTTTTGTGTGTCTCTTTCCATGAATGAAAATCTCAATGGAAAATACCAGAAATCCCCAACCTCTAGTATTTCCTACGTAGAATGTCTACCAATTTAGGGAAGACTGTTTGGTACAGCAAGTAGTGCA
This sequence comes from Haematobia irritans, assembly GCF_050003625.1. Classification (NCBI taxonomy): domain Eukaryota; kingdom Metazoa; phylum Arthropoda; class Insecta; order Diptera; family Muscidae; genus Haematobia; species Haematobia irritans. The sequence goes on from NC_134401.1 coordinate 31,818,792, forward strand.
AGACGTACGTAATCCCCACCATTCTTCCAACACCTTGCACTAGTTGTCTACAGCACTGCCTGGACCCGCAGTGTAATGTTCTTAGCTCTAAGTGACATGCTAGGTTTCTTCTGATCACAGGGGTTTTTGTTTTGCATCTTTTTTTTTTGTTTTATTTTTTTTTGTCAGTGGATTGTTAACATGTTCCTTGACTGCTGGGATAAATTAATGGATGAATAGATGGATGGTTGAATACATGAACGAGGCGACCAAACAAGAACATTGAGATAAATGAATTGCTTGGCTTGTAGTTTGCTAGTGTGAATGGAGTCTATTTGCTATAACATCTATTTCAAAAATTATGTAATAATGGAATAGTTAACCCTTTGTGGACCGAGAGAAAACTATTTATCGGTCAGTTTTTTATTTATTTGGTTTTCATGAAAATTTGACTACCAGAATATTTTGTCCTTTATCCCATATTATTTATACTGATGGACTCAAAATCCATCAGTATATATCGTCCGGCCGCCTATTTGGAATTCCAATAATTCAGGTAGCAGTTTGAAAATATTGTTATTTAGGGTAATGTTTTCAAATTTGGTGTTCCGATGATCGAGATCATATGTGATCTATAATAAAACAAGTATATACGGCCGTAAGTTTGGCCAGGCCGAAGCTTATGTACCCTCCACCATGGATTGCGTAGAAACTTCTACTGAAGCCGATGGCAAGGTATCTTAAAACTTCCTAACAATGTAATATATACCACATAAAGGGTGATACGGTCCAAATTTGGTCAATATAAACTTGACGTATTTCTTTTAATTTTGCATTTAAAAAACCTGAACACCCCTCATTTTGAAGATGTGTGTGTGTGTAGAATGTTGCTCCTATCTTGATTTTGGAATTCACTCTTCAGTTGTCAAAATGCCGTCCAAGCAAGAAGAGCAGCGTATCAAAATTTTGCCCGCGCATCGCGAAAATCCGAGCTACTCGCACGCAAAGCTGGCAAAATCGCTAAAAGTTGCCAAATCAACCGTTACAAATGTAATTAAAGTGTTTGGGGAACGTTTGTCGACAGCCAGGAAGTCTGGATCGGGGGGAAATCGAAAACCGGAAGTCGCTGAGACGACAAAGAGAGTTGCCGGTAGTTTCAAGCGAAACCCTAACCTCTCTCTCCGAGATGCCGCAAATAAGCTGGGTGTATCGTCTATAACCGTGCAGCGAGCCAAAAAAACGAGCAGGACTATCGACTTACAAGAAGGTAGTGACTCCAAATCGCGATGATAAACAAAATACGACGGTCAAAGCGCGATCCCGGAGGCTGTACACGACGATGCTGACGAAGTTTGACTGCGTGCTAATGGACGACGAAACCTACGTCAAAGCCGACTACAAGCAGCTTCCGGGACAGGAGTTTTATACCGCAAAAGGAAGGGCAAAGGTAGCAGATATTTTCAAGCACATAAAACTGTCAAAGTTCGCAAAGAAATATCTGGTTTGGCAAGCCATCTCTACTAGTGCTTGAAAAGCAGCATTTTCATAGCTTCCGGGACTGTCAACCAAGAAATTTACGTGAAAGAGTGTTTGAATAAACGTCTGCTGCCTTTCCTGAAGAAACACGGTTGTTCCGTACTGTTTTGGCCGGATTTGGCATCTTGCCATTACGGTAAAAAGGTCATGGAGTGGTACGCCGCCAACAACGTGCAGGTGGTTCCCAAGGACAAGAACCCTCCCAACACGCCAGAGCTCCGCCCAATTGAGGAATACTGGGCTATTGTCAAGCGGAACCTAAAGAAGACCAAAAAAACTGCTAAGGACGAGCAGCAGTTCAAGGCAAACTGGCTTTCTGCGGCGAAGAAGGTGGACAAGGTGGCTGTACAAAATCTGATGGCAGGTGTCAAGCGTGAGGCCCGGCAATTCGGAGTTGGAAAAGCGAAAGTCTAACTGAATATTTTTCCTGAATTTTATACTAATTGAACTTGAAAAAGAAATTTAATTTGATTTTTTAAATAAACGATTTCACCGATTTACACGCGTTTTCCCTTGACCAAATTTTGACCATATCACCCTTTAGTCCATACGTGGTATGTATTAAACTACAAAAGGGCCTATTAAATATGTATATAATTAAGTTTAAAGTTTTTATAGAAATAAAATTTTGACAAAATAAAATTTTGACAACATTTTCTATAGAAGTAAAATTTTGACAAAATTTTCTATAGAAATAAAATTTGGAAAAAAATTTCTATAGAAATAAAATGTTGACAAAATTTTCTATAGAAATAAAATTTTGACAAAATTTTCTATAGAAATAAAATTTTGACAAAATTTTCTACAGAAATAAAATTTTGACAAAATTTTCTATAGAAATAACATTTTGACAATGTTTTCTATAAAAATAAAATTTTGGTAGATTATTTTTGGCTCGAGAGGCAACCATGATTATGAACCGATATGAACCAATTTTTGTGTGATTGGGGATCGGCTATATATAACTATAGACCGATATGGACCAATTTTGGCATGGTTATTAGCGGCCTTATACTAACATCACGTTGCAAATTTCAACCGGATCGGATGAGTTTTGCTCCTCCAAGAGGCTCTGGAGATCAAATCTGGGGAACGGTTTATATGGGGGCTATATATAATTATGGACCAATTCTTGCGTGTTTGTTAGATACTACATTCTAACACCATGTTCCAAATTTCAACCGGATCGGATGAAATTTGCTCCTCCAAGAGGCTCCGGAGGACAAATCTGGGGATCGATTTATATGGGGAGCCACCGTGGTGCAATGGTTAGCATGCCCGCCTTGCATACACAAGGTCGTGGGTTCGATTCTTCTACGACCGAACACCAAAAAGTTTTTCAGCAGTGGATTATCCCACCTCAGTAATGCTGGTGACATTTCTGAGGGTTACAAAGCTTCTCTAAATATTTTCACTGGAAAGTGGAACGCCGTTCGGACTCGGCTATAAAAAGGAGGTCCCTTGTCATTGAGCTTAACATGGAATCGGGCAGCACTCTGTGATAAGAGAGAAGTTCACCACTGTGGTATCACAATGGACTGAATAGTCCAAGTGAGCCTGATACATCGGGCTGCCACATAACCTAACCTAACCTAACCTATATGGGAGCTATATATAATTATGGACCGATGTGGACTAATTTTTCCATGATTGTTAGAGACCATATACTAACACCATGTACCAAATTTCAGCCGGATCGGATGAAATTTGCTTCGCTTAGAGGCTCCGCAAGCCAAATCGGGGGATCGGTTTATATGGGGGCTATATATAATTATGGACCGATATGGACCAATTTTCGCATGGTTGTTAGAGACCATATACTAACACCATGTACCAAATTTCAGCCGGATCGGATGAAAATTGTTTCTCGTAGGGGCTCTGCAAGCCAAATCGGGGGGATCGGTTTATATGGTGGCTATATATAATTATGGACCGATATGGACCGATTTTTGCATGGTTGTTAGAGACCATATACTAACACCATGTACCAAATTTCAGCCGGATCGGATGAAATTTACTTCTCTTAGAGGCCTCGCAAGCCAAATTTGGGGGTCCGTTTATATGGGGGCTATACGTAAAAGTGGACCGATATGGCCCATTTGCAATACCATCCGACCTACATCAATAGCAACTACTTGTGCCAAGTTTCAAGTCTATAGCTTGTTTCGTTTGGAAGTTAGCGTGAATTCAACAGACGGACGGACGGACATGCTCAGATCGACTCAGAATTTCACCACGACCCAGAATATATATACTTTATGGGGTCTTAGAGCAATATTTCGATGTGTTACAAACGGAATGACAATGGTGGAGGGTATAAAAAAAAAAAACAAATAAAAGTTGTCATCAAATAAAATTTGACTTTAAAAAAATTTAAAGACCTTTAGTAAGCTTTGGCAATATTCAAATTCTACTAGGCGCACTATTTTTGTCCCTTTCCAACGATTCTGGAAATCATCAACATTTGATAAATCGATTTGTACTATTATTATGACTAGTTTCTCATCCTCCGATTAATAATTAACAGGATGATAGATGATAGAATTTTTGTAAGTGATCAGATGTTTTATCGACACGATGAACAGTAACAAGACCTTGTGAAACCGGTCCTTAGTCTGGTTTTCAAGATTATAATATCAAACCTCATTTTTGTAAATTTTTTTTATAGGAACTTGATAAATATTATATATTCATAATTTTTCCATCTATCATTAATAGGAAAGAAAATTACAATTGCCACTGTTTTGCAGAGGGTTAAGGAATACACGTAAAATATAACAACATGTCAAGACTTTGTAGCATCTTTATTTAAGCGAGAACTAACAACGACCACATAATTATATTGGTCTCACCAACAATTACCGCCAATTATGTTGATTGATATCAAACGTTGGGATAGAGATGCGAAAGGATAGAAAAAGTATAATCCCTGATGAGGTAAGTGAAACCTTTCCAATTAGTATATATATATAAATATATATATATATATATATATATATATATATATATATATATATATATATATATATATATATATATATATATATATATATATATATATATATATATATATATATATATATATATATATATATATATATATATATATATATATATATATATATCCATGTCCGTCCGTTTGTTGACATCACGGCAACTTCCGAACGAAACAAGCTATCGAACTGAAACTTGACACAAGTAGTTGTTATAGATGTAGGTCGGATGGTATTGCAAATGGGCCATAACGGACCACTTTGACGTATAGCCTGCATATAAACCGACCCCCAGATTTGGCTTGCGGAGCCTCTTAGAGAAGCAAACTTCATCAGATCCAGTTGAAATTTGGTACGAAGTGTTTATATATAATCCCCATATAAACCGATCGCCAGATCGGGTTTTCGGATCCTCTAGTAGCAAATTTCGTCCAATAAGTTAGAAATGTGCTGCGTGATTTTAATATAGGCCTCTGTTTTTTGGGATGCGCATGGAATAATTTTTATCGATTATCTTGAGAAGGGAAAAACCATCAACAGTGACTATTATATGGCGTTATTGGAGCGTTTGAAGGTCGAAATTGCGGCAAAACGACCCATATGAAGAAGAAAAAAGTGTTGTTCCACCAAGACAACGCACCGTGCCACAAGTCATTGAGAACGATGGCAAAAATTCATGAATTTGGCTTCGAATTGCTTCCCCACCCACCGAATTCTCCAGATATGGCCCCCAGCGACTTTTTGTTGTTCTCAAACCTCAAAACGATGCTCGCAGGGAAAAAAATTGTCTGCAATGAAGAGATGATCGCCGAAACTGAGGCCTATTTTGAGGCAAAACCGAAGGAGTACTACCAAACCGGGGACTTATCAGCCAACCTGTTACCATACACTATCACCACGTACTAAGTTTCAACCGAAACGGATGAGTTTTGCTCCTCCCGGAGCTTCCGAAAGTCACATCAGGTGATCGATTTATATGGGGCTGTATATAGTTATGAACCGATATGGACCAATTTTGTATATAATTATGGACCGATGTGAACCAATTTTTGCATGGTTGTTAGAGACCATATACTAACACCATGTACCAAATTTCAACCGGATCGGATGAAATTGGCTTCTCTAAGAGGCTCCGTATGCCAAATCTGGGGGTCGGTTTATATAGGGGCTATACGTAAAAGTAGTCCAATACGGCCCATTTACAATACCATCTGACCTACGTTAATAACAACTACTTATGCCAAGTTTCAAATCGATAATTTGTTTCGTTCTGAAGTTATCATGATTTCAACTGACGGACGGACGGACAAGCTTAGATCGACCCAGAATTTCACGACGACCGAGACATAATAAATAATAAATCCAGACATGCTCTGGATTTATTATGTGTTACAAATGGTATGAAAAAAACTTAATATAAAAATTATTCGCTGGGCACAAATATTAATCCTTACAAAAATATTCCAATTTAGTACAAATAACATAAATATGGCAAAGCTAGTATACCCTATTGGTCAAGGTATACAAACTAAATTCTCACCACTTTGTCATGAGTTTTCATTGCGATTTAGTTCACTTTTCCTTTTATCACTTTACATGCAATGTTATGTCTATACTGCTGCACCTATATGTATATCCAAGTCGATCCTATTCAACAATCTTCTTGTGATTATCGTTGAGGCGCGTTAATTGCTCAAATTATAAAACACTTCAGATTTAATGATTAGAAATCAATCAATGAGGACTTTGTTGTAGAACTAGTTTCAAATGCGATAGGCCTTCTTTTTTACAGCACAATGTGCACCAGCTATTACTCGACCATTGAATCTCAGTTTATCGATTGCTGTAAATTACAGGTTAATGTTGGCATTACATTTTTTTTCTCCCATTATTTTCTTCCCTTTTGCTTTCGTTGGCTCTTGTTTGAATGCTGTTTTATGCCTCGTTTGTTAGAGATTAGATTTTGTCGTTATCTCGTTCATGGCACATATTCTACGAATGCAGGTTTAAAAGCTGGTTATAAAGGAAATGAATTTGCTATCATCATTCATTTTCATTTTGAAAAGCTATTAAAGAAATGCCTTAAGGATATCCCTTGAGTTAACAAGTTAATATGAATTTATAGAGCAAAGACGATGATTTTAATTCCTTGGGCAGTTATAAATGTCTGTTTTTAAAGTCTTTTGTAAGCTTATGTTATCAAGGTGCAATCGCGATCAAACAATTGAGTGCTACCCGATTCTAAATTAAGTCTACAAATAAGTGATGAACACTATAACCAGAGATGGTCTGTATCAAACTTTTTTAGGTTAGCGACTGTCGCAAAGTTGTAAACGTCGTAAACGTCACATACGTGTCGTAAATGTAGAAAAAGTAACAAAAGTCGCAAATTCAAAATACTTTAGTCGCGTCAGCTAGGCAGCAAATTTGATGATATCCAAGACGATGGTATGTGCGAAGAGAAGGTTTTAGTCCCCACATTTTCCCTATTGCCTTTTGCACGAGTACAGGATAACCGTGGATATTCTCGTCCTTTCTTAGCTTTAAGTTGAGTCTCCTGTCCAATATAACCCCAAGGTATTTTGCACACTCACCAACGGGAATTTCGATACCACCTCAGAAAATAGACTTGACCGTGGGAAACCTTTCACAAATTTCTGCAGAAACTCCCAGCGAATGCTGTCAAGCTAAATTAAAAAATGTTCAGGATTTCTTCTATTCAAACTTATGTTTTCTACAATAGGTTTACGACTTTTGCGACATACGTATTATACCGTCGCAAATGTATGTCGCAAAAGTCGTAAACCTATTGTAGAAAACATAATTTTGAATAGAATAAGAAACACTCAAATGGAAAGTCCTACCCCGCCCGCCATTATAGCCCAGATATTGCTCGTTGTGATTCCTACTTGGTCCGATCTACCAATAACGCATCTCCTGGCTGATCAGCATTTTCGTTTTTATAAGGAAGTAGTTGTTATTAATGTAGGTCGGAGGGTATTGCAAATGGACCATATTGTATACGTATAGCCCCCATATAAACCGACCCCCAGATTTGGCTTGCGTAGCCTCTTAGAGAAGCACATTTCATCCGATCCAGTTGAAATTTGGTACGTGGCGTTAGTCTATGGTCTCTAACAATTATGCAAAAATTGGTCCATATTGGTCCATAATTATATATAGCCCCCATATAAATCGATCCCCAGATTTCAATTTCGGAGCCTCTTAGAGAAGCACATTTCATCCGATCCGGTTGAAATTTGGTACGTGGTGTTAGTATATGGTCTCTAATAACCTTCTTTTTTACAGTCTATGGTCTCTCATAACCATTTATTTAGTCTATGGTCTCTAAAAACCATGCAAAAATTGACCCATAACGGTCCATAATTATATATAGCCCCCATATAAACCGATCCCCAGATTTGACCTCCGGAGCCACTTGGAGCAGCAAAATTCATCCGATCTGGTTGAAATTTAGTACGTGGTGTTAGTATATGGTCTCTAACAACCGTGCACAAATTGGTCCATATCGGTCCATAATTATTTATAGCCGCCATACAAACCGATTCCCAGATTTGAACTCCGCAGGCTCTTGGAAGAGCAAAATTCATCCTATCTGGTTGAAATTTGGTACGTCATGTTAGTATATGGTCCCTAATGACCATGCAAAAATTGGTCCATATCGGTCCATGATTATATATAGCCCCCATATAAATCAATCCCTACATTTCAACTTTGGAGCCTCTTAGAGAATCACATTTCATCCGATCTGGTTGAAATTTGGTACATGGTGTTAGTATATGGTCTCTAACAGCCATGCAAAAATTGGCCCATATCGGTCCATAATTATATATAGCCCCCATATAAATCGATCCCCAGATTTCAATTCGGGAGCTTCTTAGATAAGCACATTTCATCCGAACCAGTTGAAATTTGGTACATGGCGTTAGTCTATGGTCTCTAACAACTATGCAAAAATTGGTCCATACCGGTCCATAATTATATATAGCCCCCATATAAACCGATCCCCAGATTTGACCTCCGGAGCCACTTGGAGGAGCAAAATTCATCCGATCTGTTTGAAATTTGTTACATCGTGTTAGTATCTGCTCTCTAATAACCATGAAAAAAATGGGTCCATATAGATTCATAATTATATATAGCCCCCATATAAACCGATCCCCAGATTTGACCTCCGGAGCCACTCTGAGGAGCAAAATTCATCCGATCTGGTTGAAATTTGTTACATCGTGTTAGTATATGCTCTCTAATAACCATGGAAAAAATGGGCCCATATCGGTTCATAATTACATATAGCCCCCATATACTCCGATCCCCAGATTTGACCTCTGGAGCCTCTTGGAAGAGCAAAATTCACATTGGTACGTCATGTTAGTATATGGTCTCTAATAACCATGCAAAAATTGGTCCATTACGGTCGATAATTTGACCACGGGAGCCTCTTGGAGGAGTAAAATTTACCCGATCCGGTTGAAATTTGGTACGTGGTGTTAGTATACGGTAGCTAAAAACCATGCAAAAATTTGTCCATATAGTCCATAATTATATATATAATCCCCATTAAAACCGATCCCTAGATTTGACCTCCGGAACCTCTTGGAGGAGCAAAATTCATCCGATTCGAACCGATGGCACCCACTAGTATTCCTCGACCAAATATGGTGAGGAAAACTTCCTAAAACCAGTATTGAAGTCCAAAAAGACAAACTTTTTGGCCGCAGTCCATGGACATGGAATGGCTTAAAAATCAGGTTCCTCGCCCAACGGGAACCAAATTCCCCGGATCTAAATTCGTTGGCCTTTAGCACTTGGCTACACAAAAATGCATTTTTGTTGGTCATATTTGCATGATTTGCCATCGGATTTGTTCACTCTATTGCTTATAACTTTGTCATTTTTCGGTCATTTTTCTTCAAGTTGCTCTTATTACTTACGTTAGAGGATCATCTATACGACCATTAAGAAAAACCTTTTTTTTTCAATGGTTTGTACTTTTCCAGCGGAAAAGTGTCATTGTAAAACACAATTTTTTTTTTGAAAAGTTACCATTTTTGCATCGATACTTTTTGAACCACTTAACCTATCACACACTCAGAAAATTTAACGTCGTAACTACAAGTAAATTACATAGTATTGAGTAGTTCAAAATTTTACTCAAAGTTAGTTAAATTTAACTATTGATGAACAAAATTAACTCAGTGGAAGTAAATTGAACTTACGGCCATTACCAGCAAATTGGTTAAGAACTCCCAATGGGTTCGTAAATGGACTGAAGCAAATATAATAATAGCGAGTACGTATTTTCTCCAACGTACGAAGAAGTTTCTCAGCGTTACTGAACTTTTACTGTGCAATATTACGAAGTTTAGTTGGACACGAAATTTCCATTTTTAGTATAAATAAACTAACGATGAATGTCAATTCTAACTACCGTTGAGTGATTCTACATCTCCGAAACATGTGTTCGTGTGGTGTTTCTAAAAATAGACACCCTTGACTGTATGTGTTAATGAATACATGCAGCCAAGCAAGAAAAGAATAAACAAAGTCACATTTGGTTGTTGATGAGTGCAAGAGCTAAGTGGCCCAGTGGATAGTGTGTTTAGTTAGAAAACTGATGGTACGCGGTTCGATCCTCCGTCCGGACAAAAGGTAAAATTTTATAAAATGATAAGTGATTTGTACTAAATATAATATGACATGTACCCAGCAAAAAAAGAGCTTCCAAAAAAGTAGTTTGGATCCCCAATCTGTGATCCGGAAGTAGTGCAAACTTGGATCATCTCCAATGAACTTTACATGGGCTTGTCATAGGATGGAAGTACTCCCTTTTTGGATCCTTTGCATTGCTTTAGAAGTTGTGCCCTGGAAGTTAATTTGAATGAAGGAATTTAAAAAGCGACAAAAAAATTTTTTTTCAACCAATTTCACTTTTTTTTTCATCCATATGTTGTTTTATTACACAATTATTTTCCTATTATCTAATTTTTACAATTTGAAAAACTTTTTCGCTCCGACCAGGGATTGAACCTGGGTTTACTGGCACCATAACAGAACGCCTTAGCACACTCAGCCACAAACGCCATTGAACATAATGCGTCGAAAGGTCAATTCAAATGTTTGTGATATGATCGTAATACAACACCAAGGAATAACATTCTAATTGCTTCTCGAGATGTTCTTTATTAGTATGAACGAAAAAATAAGAAACGTAGGTTCAAATCTCACCAGCAGCAATTTTTTTGTCAAATATTTTTCTAAAAAAATATTTTTTATGTTATGTATCGTTTTTATTTTTTATTTTCGGCATATATTTTCGTATAAATATATTTTTTCTATTAAAATCAATAAAAAAAAAATTAAAACTTCTCGTAATTTGCAAACCCTTCTCAAAAGAACTTCCATAGAAGCGAAAAAGTCAAACGGTACAGGTTCAAATCCCAGCGGGGATGACATTTATTTTTTTATTATTATTATTTTACTTTTTTATGGATTTTTATGGATTTTCTATTTTTTTTTTAAATTTTTTTATTAGTTTTCTATTATTTTGTAAAATTTAATTTAATCCAAAAATTTGCACTTAAAATAGTCTGATTGCGTTCTTTCTAATACTTGTCCACAAGGACTGCACCGGAAGTAGAAAAAAATCATTGGGGGATCCCGCGTTGCTCTTTAGAAGAAATGTTTGTGGACTTGTCCAAAAGGACTGCATCGGAAGTTGGAAAAACTCGATGGGGGATTCTAGGATGGGCTTCAAAAGAAATGTTTGTGGAACAACTTCCAATTTTTTTTGCTGGGTAATTAAACAAGATTATTCGTCATCTTAATACCTTTCATTTACGTACCAACAGCGATATAATCGGGATGTAATTTGTTTAGTGAAAAAAAAAACCAAAAACTCAAAATTACGGGATATCTCAAAAACCGTTCCATAAAAAATTTTTAACAGTTTTTTTTTTTCGAATTCAGCAGATCAAAATATATAAGAAAAGTCACCTTTCATTATATGTACATTTTCAGTGTAAACTAGTGTAATTAATATTGTTAATATTAACTGAACTGTTGTAACATATAACTTTGAGTTGGAACAAACACCATGTTTTTATACCCTCCACCATAGGATGGGGGTATATTAACTTTGTCATTCCGTTTGTAACACATCGAAATATTGCTCTAAGACCCCATAAAGTATATATATTTTGGGTCGTGGTGAAATTCTGAGTCGATCTAAGCATGTCCGTCCGTCTGTCCGTCTGTCCGGCTGTCCGGCTGTCCGTTCGTCTGTGGAAATCACGCTAACTTCCGAACGAAACTAGCTATCGACTTGAAACTTGGCACAAGTAGTTGTTATTGATGTAGGTCGGATGGTATTGAAAATGGGCCATATCGGCCCACGTTTACGTATAGCCCCCATATAAACCGATCCCCAAATTTGGCTTGCGGAGCCTTCCGGAGCAGCAAAATTCATCCGATCCGGTTGAAATTTGGTACGTGGTCTAAGTATACGGTCTCTAACAACCATGCAAAAATTGGTCCATATCGGTCCATAATTATATATAGCCCCCATATAAACCGATCCCCAGATTTGACTTCCGGAGCCTCTTGGAGGGGCAAAATTCATCCGATCCGGTTGAAATTTGGTACCTGATGTTAGTATACGGTCTCTAACAACCATGCAAAAATTGGTCCATATCGGTCCATAAATATATATAGCTCCCATATAAACCGATCCCCAGATTTGACCTCCGGAGCCTCTTGGAGGGGCAAAATTCATCCGATCCGGTTGAAATTTGGTACCTGATGTTAGTATATGGTCTCTAACAACCATACAAAAATTGGAAAGTTTTGTAAAAAGTTTATTTCTATAGCAATGTTTGTCAACATTTTATTTCCACAGAAAATTTTGTCAACATTTTATTTCTATAGAACATTTTGTCAACATTTTATTTCTATAGAAACTTTTGTCAAAATTTTATTGCTATAGAAAATTTTGTCAACATTTTACTTCCATAGAAAATTTTGTCAACATTTTATTTCTATAGAAAATTTTGTCAAGTTTTTATTTCTATAGAAAATTTTGTCAAAATTTTATTTCTATAGAAAATTTTGTCAAACTGAATTATATACGTATTTAATCGGCCTTTTTTTTGTTTAATATATACCCCTTATGGACTAACTTACAATTTAGAAGACAGTGTTAAAAAGTTTTACGATACCTTGCCATCGGCAAGTGTTATCGCAACCCAAGTAATTCGATTGTGGATGACAGCCTTTAGTAGAAGTTCCTACGCAATCCATGGTGGAGGGTACATAAGATTCGGCCTGGCCGAACTTACGGCCGTATATACTTGTTTATTTTATAACCCATCTCAGGACCAAGGATTCTTTGGTGCCTAGTAAACTAACTCTTTGTTCCACCCATGGTTTGGCAATTCCAAATGGGTTTGAGCAAATATTAATGGAATTTGCATATGAATCTCAAGTGGTTAACTTGAAAGCCATGACTCACTCGATTCATTCATGTTGCTATGAATTTTTCTTGGACCGTTACATACCATATGTTTACCCTCAAGACATTTTTCCCATACTGTCATTAGGGATTTCGTGTGAGTTTATTTTTGTTTTTTTTTTTTTTGTAGCCAAAATAACTTTCGGACTATAAAGCCATAACCAAATATTCAGTTACTACTATCGCGGTGGCGATTCTTCGCACAGATGTCTCCACTCAATGTATAAGAAAAATTTAATTAAAATATGTAAATTGTTTTGGCATTTTGATCAAATGTATGTCTGCTTTGTTACTTCCACTTGAATCATTGGCTTCTTTCGTTTTTTGTTTACTTTGCTAAGTTTCCGGAAAGTTGTGTCGCTCCGCGTACGTACAAACAAACATCAATAGGAAAAACGTTTTTGTATTTTTTCCTCCACCTGGCTTCAACGGTGTTGGTCTGGACATCAGCATAACACCTTTGTGGCAAAAAACAACTATAATTTACATTGAATTTAGATTTTTCTTTGAACATTTCCTTTGCCTTTGTCTTGTCGATGTGTCGTACCTAGCTTGAGCTTATGAGGCCAGGTACTTATTACCATGGTAGGTAGGTTTTTCTAAATATCGCTTGAAATGGAAAACAAGTATATAAAGAGCTAATGTTGGGTAAAGTAGGCTACAGGGTACTCTACTACATTATACTATATACATTATACTATATCTACTACCATACTATTCGCTTTAAAGATAGTTTGATTTCATTGCAGTTTCAGCAAATACTAGCAGATGTGAATTTGATCCATTAAAATTTTCACAGACATTTCTTGTGAGACCTAAAAACTTATATTTCTAGCCCGACTTTTGAAGGTGACATTTAATTTGTAAGATGTCGAAATATTAATCTCAGAGCCCATGAAGTATACATATTATGGGAAGTGGAGAAATTCTGTCTCGATCCAACGATGTCCAACCGTCTGTTGAAATCCCGCTAACTTCCGAAAAAAAAACAAGTATATACGGCCGTAAGTTCGGTCAGGCCGAATCTTATATACCCTCCACCATGGATTGCGTAGAAACTTCTACGAAAGACTGTCATCCACAATCAAATTACTTGGGTTGTAGTATCTTACAACTTCTTATCATCGTTTTCTAAATTGTGAGTTAGTCCATACGTGGTATATATTAGACAAAAAAGTTATGTATATGTAAGTCAACAAATAATTACGAATCGATATGGACTTTTGCACGGTACGTAGGGAGCCAGAATTGAAATGTGGGGGTCGCTTATATGGGGGCTATATACAATTACGAACTTGATATAGACCAATTTTTGTGTGATTGGGATCGATTTATCTGAGGGCGGGTGGGAAGGGTGGTTAAAATTTCAAGGGCCGATGTTGATTTTGAATAATTTTATTTATTTATGATTTATGATAATTTTATTTTATTATGATATATTGGTATTATTCAACTATGTATGGAACAAAATATCGGCCAAATGGGCGCCGCGCCCTCGGTGGCACACCTTCATCCGATGGTCCAAATTTTCGATGACGCTGAGGCATAATGGAGGAGGTTCTATGCCGTTAATGTGCCGAATTATCTCATCCTTTAGCTCTTGAATTGTTGCTGGCTTATCGACGTACACCTTTTGTTTCAAATAACTCAAAAGAAAAAAGTCCAACGGTGTCAAATCACATGATCTTGGCGGCAAATTGACATCGCCATTACGTGAGATAACACGGCCATTGAATTTGTTGCGCAAAAGAGCCATTGTTTCGTTAGCTGTGTGGCAAGTGGCACCGTCCTGCTAAAACCACATATCGTCCACATCCATATCTTCCTATTCGGGCCATAAAAAGTTCGTTATCATCTCACGACAGCGAACACCATTCACAGTAACTGCCTGACAGGCCCCTTTTTTGGAAAAAATACGGCCTGATGATGCCGCCAGCTCATAAACCTCACCAAACAGTCACTATTTGTGGGTGCATTGGTTTTTCGACAATCACTCTTGGATTCTCATTCGCCCAAATGCGGCAATTCTGTTTATTGACGAATCCACTGAGGTGAAAATGTGCCTCATCACTGAAGATGATTTTCTTCGAAAATTGATCATCCACTGTTGCCAGCATGGTTGTTGGATACACTAACACCATGTACCAAATTTCAACCGAATCGGATGAATTTTGTTCCAAGGGGCTCCGGGGTCAAATCTGGGGATCGGTTTATATGAGGGCTATATATAATTATGGACCGATTTACACCAATTTTTGCATTGGTGTTTGAGGCCATATATTAACACCACGTACCAAATTTCAACTGAATCAGATGAATTTTGGTCTTCCAAGGGGCTCCGGAGGTCAAATCTGGTGATCGGTTTATATGGGGGCTATATATAATTACCAACACCATGTACCAAATTTTTGCCGGATCGGATGAAATTTGCTTCTCTTAGAGGCTCCGCAAGCCAAATCGGGGGATCGGTTTATATGGGTGCTATATATAATTATGGACCGATGTGGACCAATTTTTGCATGGTTGTTAGAGACCATATAGTAACACCATGCACAAAATTTCAGCCGGATCGGATGCCAAATTTGGGGTCCGTTTAAATGGGGGCTATACGTAAAAGTGGACCGATATGGCCCATTTGCAATACCATCCGACCTACATCAATAACAACTACTTGTGCCAAGTTGCAACTCGATAGCTTGTTTCGTTCGGAAGTTACGGTGATTTCAACAGACGGACGGACGGACATGCTTAGATCGAATCAGAACTTCACCACGACCCAGAATATATATACTTTATGGGGTCTTAGAGCAATATTTCGATGTGTTACAAACGGAATGACAAAGCTAATATACCCGCATCCTATGGTGGGGGGTATAAAAATAATATATCGACTTGAAACTTGGAACATGACCTACATCAATAACTATATAAGCCGCATGGTATTGCAAATGGGCCATATCGGACCACATTTAGGTATAGCCCCATATAAACCGACTCCAGATTT
The DNA here is from genome assembly GCF_050003625.1 of Haematobia irritans. Taxonomy (NCBI): domain Eukaryota; kingdom Metazoa; phylum Arthropoda; class Insecta; order Diptera; family Muscidae; genus Haematobia; species Haematobia irritans. Next base: position 31,834,834 of record NC_134401.1, read on the forward strand.
GATTTTCGAAGCCTATTGGAACAGCAAATTTCATTCGATTGAAATTAGGAATGTGATGCGGAGCCTCTTACAGAAGCTGTTGTTAGTATTTATATGGTTTCTAACAACCCCGTAAAATTTTTCCATATCGGGCCATAATTATCTGTAGCCCTCATCTAAGGCAGACACCTCAAGGTTCGAGTCTAATTGATAACAAAATTTCATTCCATCCAGTTTGGCTCTCTAATTACCGTGCGAAGATTGGTTCATATCGATTCATAATTATTATTAGACTCCTCTATATAAACCGATCAATTGATGTGCCGAAAATTTATCCAGATCGAATCCAGTATGGATGTCTACCATATCAACAGCCGTTGCACTGAATTTGCAGCACTTCTCAAGGTGTGATCCCAATTCAGTATTTTGTATGTGAATTAAAAAAGTTTGTGATATTTTGTTAAATAAATAGTTTTTATAATTTTTAAGGCATTCTAACGCTTGTCTGAAACATTTGATATCAAATATTTTCAAAAATTCGAGATTTTTTTTGAATGTATTTAGCACTTTTTTCAACAAAATTTAAATTATTTGTATCATATTATTAACTCGTACTCTGCTTTTAATCTATGTGAAACAAAAAAAGTAAAAATTACCCATTAAAAATATAAAAAAAGCGGGTTATAAAAAATTGATATTAAACAACTTCCTGTGTAGTTAAAATAAAGAACATCTTTGGGAGGACAGTTTTGGAAGTCACTTTAATTTTTTTGCTGGGATATTAATTGATACCCAAATTAAATCTGATTTTTTAATTAAAACAATGAATTTAATTTATTCACAAATATTCGTACAATATTTTCAACTGGTATTATAAAATAAATCTACCCATCTTATGAGGTAGGGTGCACAAATCGTCTAGCTACAATAAAAGATGGATTAAATGAAGTTGATTGTGTTAACCAACAGTGCGAAATAAAGATTAAGTAAAACCCATTGTAAAGTAATTCTGTTTCCGGAATAAGGAAAAAAGCCCGAGACATTTTAGATTTAGGGTGGTGGGATTAAAATTATATACAAACAAAAAGGCATTAGAAAACAATACTGCGTTAAGTGATAGAATAAGATAAGAATTTCATTCACGGGCAATATTTGATAAAATTAAAAGTTTATATTCAGTTCTTAACAGGTATATATAGAGAAGAAATAATTACGAACCGATATGAACTTTTGTTCGGTAATTATAAAGCCAGAATTGAAATATGGGGGTCGCTTTATATGGGGGCTATATACAATTATGAACACGATTCTACCAAAAATGACAGATTTTTTACTGTTTGGTAGAATTCTTGATGTTTTGGAAGATTTTGCAAAATATTCCTCTCCATCTAAGAGGTGCTTCATAAATTTCCTATAGAAATAAAATGTTGATAAAATTTTCTACAGAAATTAAATTCTGAAAAAAGTTTCTATAGAAATAAAATGTTAACAAAATTTTCTATTGAAATTACGTTTTGAAAAAATTTTCTATAGAAATAAAATGTTGAAAAAATTTTCTATAGAAATATAAAATTTTGACAAAATTTTCTATGGCAATAAAATTTTGGTAAATTATTTTGAAAATCATGATTATGAACCGAAAAGGGCCAATTTCTTCTGTGATTGGGGATCGGTTTATCTCGGGGCTATATATAACTATAGATTGACCAATTTTGGCATGGTTGTTATCACTCATATACTAGAGCAATGTACCAAATTTTAACCGGATTGGATGAATTTTGCTCCTTCAAGGCTCCGGAGGTCAAAACTGGGAATCGGTTTATATGGGGTCTATATATTATTATGAACCGATATGAACCAATTTTTGCATGTTTGTTAGAGACCATATACTAACACCAAGTACTAACTTTCAATCGGATCGGATAAATTTTGTTCCTTCAAGAAGCTCAAGTCGATGGCTTGTTTCGTTCGGAAGATAGCGTGATTTTAACAGACGGACGGACGGTTTAGAATCAATACAAAAATTATACTACCACTGTCATTCCATGTGTAATGCATCGAAGTATTGATATGAGAAGCTATAAAGTATGTCCGTCCGTCAGTTGAAATATTGCTAACTTCAGAACGAAACAAGATGTCGGCTTAAACAATAGCAGCAGTGGTTTGTCCAAAATCCAACAAAATTTTTCATAGAAATATAATTTTGACAAACTTTTTTATAGAAATAAAATTTTGAAAAAAAAAATTTATACAAATAAAATTTTCTATACAAATAAAATGTTGACAACATTTTCGATAGACATAAAATTTTGACAACATTTTCGATAGAAATAAAAGTTTGACAAAATTTTCTATAGAAATAAAATTTTGACACATTTTTTTATTTTGTGAATTTTGTAATTAATTTTTGTACAATTTTGTAATTTGTAGCCCTGAAAACGGTTCTGACGAAGTCAACCGAAATATCGGAAAATAAAAAAACAAGAAACCAACAATTTCAAGTTTAATTTATAGATCTATAGCCGAGATTATGAGATACAAAATCATAAAAATTAAAATAAAAAGGTCAACAATATCAACAACAAACACAAAATTTTCTATAGAAATAAAATTTTGACAAAATTTTCGATAGAAATAAAATTTTGACAAAATTTTCTATTAAAATATAATTTTGACAATATTTTCTATAGGAATAAAATGTTGACCAAATTTTCTATAGAAATAAAATTATGACAAAATTTTCTTTAGAAATAAAATTTTGACAACATTTCCTATAGAAATAAAATTTTGAAAAAAATTGTATACAAATAAATTTTTTACAAAATTTTCTATACAAATAAAATATTGACAACATTTGCGATAGAAATAAAATTTTGACAAACTTTTTTATAGAAATAAAATTTTGACAAAATTTTCTATTGATATAAAATTTTGACAAAATTTTCTATTGATATAAAATTTTGACAAAATTTTCTATAGAAATAAAAATTTTACAAAATTTTCTATAGAAATAAAAGTTTTTCAAAATTTTCTATGGAAATAAAATTTTGACAAAATTTTCTATAGAAATAAAATTTGGCAAAATTTTCTATAGAAATAAAATTTTTGTTGTTTTTTTATTTCAGCTTAAAACCATACATAGACTAATCTGCAAGTGTAGCTTAACCAACAGAGGAAAAGAATGTTTGTCAAATTTATTTGGGCAAAGCCCTATAGACTGCAAGATGGTTGGAGTGGCAGCCCGATTAAGATCCAGGCTCACTTAGACTATTCAGTCCATTGTGTGGTTCATTGTTGGGTTTAATGAACTGCCTGAATTTATTCTGATAATTGGTTGATAGTTTTGCTGCAAGTAGAGGATGCTGATGAGGATTGTGGTAATTCCGAAACGTGCGTCCATCCAACCATCTCGCAGTCTATAGGGCTTTGCCCAAATAAATTTGACAAACATTCTTTTCCTCTGTTGGTTAAGCTAGACTTGTAGTTTAGTCAATGTATGGTTTTAAGCTGAAATAAAAAAACAAAAACAATGCTTAAAGAACAAAACCAACAATAACAAAACAAAACGAATGGAGAAATAAAATTTTGACAAAATTTTCTATAGAAATAAAATTTTGACACATTTTTCTATAGAAATAAAATTTTCACAATATTTTCTATAGAAATAAAATTTTGACAAAATTTTTTATAGATATTAAATTTTGACAAATTTTTTTATAGAAATAGAATTTTGCAAAATTTACTATAGAAATAAAACTTTGACAAAATTTTCTATAGAAATAAAATTTTTACAAAATTTTCGATAGAAATAAAATTATGACAAAATTTTATATAGAAATACGATTTTGACAAAATTTTCTATAGAAAAAAAGTTTGACAAAATGTTCAGTAAAAATAAAATTTTGACAAAATTTTCTTTAGCAATAAAATTTTGACCAAATGTTCAGTAAAAATAAAAATTTTGCATAGGAATAAAATTTTGACAAAGTTTCCTATAGAAATAAAATTTTGACAAAATTTTCTATAAAAATAAAATTTTGACAAAATTTTCTATAAAAATAAAATTTTGACAAAATTTTATATAAAAATAAAATTTTGACAAAATTTTATATAAAAATAAAATTTTGACACAATTGTCTATAAAAATAAAATTTGGCAAAATTATCTATAGAAATAAAATTTTGACAAAATTTTCTCTAAAAATAAAATTTTGACAAAATTTTCTATACAAATAAAATTTTCACAAATGTTTCTATAGAAGCAAAATTTAGACAAAATTTTCTATAGAAATAACATTTTGACAAAATTTTCTATAAAAATAAAATTTTGACAAAATTTTCTATAGAAATAAAATTTTAACAAAATTTTGTATAGAAATTAAATTTTGACCAAATTTTCTATAGAAATAAAATTTTGACAAATTTTTCTATAGAAAGAAAATTTTAACAAAATTTTTTTCTAGAAAAAAAATGTTGACAAAATTTTCTATAGAAATAACATTTTGACAGAATTTTCAATAGAAATAAAATTTTGACAACATTTTCTATAGAAATAAAATTTTAACAAAATTTTTTATAGAAATAAAATTTTAACAAAACTTTTTATAGAAATAAAATTTTAGCAAAATTTTCTATTGAAATAAAATTTTGACAAAATTTTTTATAGAAATAAAATTTTAACAAAATTATCTATTGAAATAAAATTTTGACAAAATTTTCTATAAAATTTAAATTTTGACAAAATTTTCTATACAAAAAATTTAGACAAAATTTTTTAGCAATAAAATTTTGACCAAATTTTTTTGTAAAAACAAAATTTTACCAGAATTTTCTACAGATATAAAATTTTAACAAGATTTTCTGTACAAATAAAATTTTGACAACATTTTCTATAAAATTCAATATCTTTAAACATTTTCATTTTCGTATAAAGTCATACTGTTACTCCATTTTGAGTAAGTTCTCCTCTTTTGTAGAAGTAGTACCTTAGAAAAATTTGATCAATATTTGAAAAAAAAAGATTTTATAAATGTGGTAGTTTTTTAGTAAAATTTTCTTCAAATCTTTGTAGACCGACATGAGTTCTTGAACATGGACCATGCGATTGTTATTCGAAATCTAAAGGTATATTAGGATATAGGATAAAAATATATACCAAATTTTTTATATTTAGGTTTATATTTTTATATTGCCCCTATATAGACTGATTTTCCGATTTGCCTTCTTGTAGAAATGAAAGCCGTAATTTTTATCCGAGTTGTCTGAATTTGTCAATCTGGAGACAGTTAGGTCCATAAGGCGATATGCCAAATTTGGTACATCTGGCAAATGTTCACCATGACCACGCTTTAAGGACCATATTTTTTATCCAAAAGTGGCTGGCCTATATCCTTGATATCCTCACGAATTCTACCTCCGAGGCCTTGGATTAATGCCAGGCTATTGGCACTTGACCACTAATATTCATTAACGTCTTAGAATTCCAAAATGATATGTCAGTTAGCTAATTTACCTCAACCATATCAAAGACTTAATATACCGAAAAAAAAAATTGGCAATCACGAACAGTTTGTATCTCATATTTGCTCTAAAACTTTATAAATACTTTCCACTCCTTCTCTAGGAATACAATGTGGCATCCGATTGTATAGCATTTTTTCAAATTCATTTGCTTCAGAAAAAATCTCTAAATGTTAGTGATCTCAATGACCGAAAACATTGTGTTTCTGACATTGAATGTGTTTTTCTTTACAAAAGTTAAAAAAAAAAAAAACTGTTTCCTATTCTCCACCCTCATTCATGTCCATTGTATTCCGTTGATGTTGAACTTTGGTGTTTTATTATTTCGCTGATGTTGGTCGTTGCCATTACTGTTGACATTGTCTTTGGAGCCTTTAGCATTGAGGCACTCTCTTTTGGTACTTGGGCCGCATTGTTTTTATTTAAAATTCTCAACAATGCGTTGGTGTGTTACAAAATTTATTACAACTTAATTGTTAATGTTATTTACGCCTTCATAATGTTTTTTTGTTTTTCTTTCTTTCGTTCGTTTTTTTGTCATGTGCTGTATGAGATGTGCCGGGGCAAAGAGATCCTCCAATGCTAAAAATCCAAGCCACACCAACCAATTTTGCCCAGCATTTGTGATGCCATCATGCCACCACATTGGAACATTTATTCTTTCAGCAAGCAAGCAATGCTGTGAAACGTCGGTGCACTGTTGTGGTCTTTTGGTCGTTAGGTCCTTGGTTTGGTCGAGATAGTGGGGGCATTTAAGCACACATGTCTTAATTTCAGCAGACGCCTGTAATGATTGTCTTTCATGTTAAACGTTCTCTGCCTGTTTTCCTTTTTTTGGAATTTTTGTTTTGTTTTTTTTTTTTTTTGCACAGGCGAGCACGCTAAAATAATTTAAATGGTATGTATAAATTTTCACCAGAAAGGGGTATGTCATATGATTGGAAAGTTTTCGTTAATTGTATACACTCAAAAAAAAAATTACTTGGATCCAAAGATTTTTACCATCCCTTAAGAATTTTGGTATTAATTCAGAGCCAAAAATGCCGCTTCTTTAAAATAAAGAGATTTTTAGCGACCTATGTGGCTTGACATCTAGTTCGCCGTAAGTTCGGCCAGGCCGAAGCTTATGTACCCTCCACCATGGATAGCGTACACAAAAAAAAATTAACGAAAATGTTTCCAATTAAAATCTTAATTGAGTTTTAAAAAATATTCAATTAAAAATTTAATTGATTCAACAAATTTTTTAATTGAAATAAAAATCAATCACACCAATTAATAGTATCAATTAAATATTTAATTGGATCAATTAATTTTTTAATTGACTGTCAATTAGTTTTTTAATTGATACTACCATTTATGTGATTGAAGACATTTCAATTAAAAAATTAATTGGATCAATTAATTTCGTGATTGAATCAGAAAAAAAATAATTTGTGTGCAGAAACTTCTACTGAAGACTGTCATGCACAATCGAATTACTAGGGTTGCGGTAACACTTGCCGATGGCAAGGTATCTTAAAACTTCCTAACACCGTAATATATACCACATAGTCCATACGTGGTATATATTAAACTAAAAAAGGCCGATTAAATACGTATATAATTAAGTCTAAAATTTCGACAAAATAAAATTTTGGCAAAATTTTCTATAGAAATAACATTTTGACAATATTTTCTACAAAAATAAAATTTTGGTAGATTATTTTTGGCTCGAGTGGCAACCATGATTATGAACCGATATGGACCAATTTTTGTGTGATTGGGGATCGGCTATATGTAACTATAGACCGATAGGCACCTAGTTAGGCATGGTTGTTAACGGCCACATACTAGCACAATGTACCAAATTTCAACTGACTCGGATGAAATTTGCTCGTCCAAGAGGCTAAAAACCAAATCTCGGGATCGGTTTATATGGGGGCTATATATGATTATGGACTGATATGGACCACTTTTGGCATGGCTGTTAAATATCAAATACTACCATCACGTACCAAATTTCAACCAGATCGGATGAATTTGGCTTCTCCAAAAGGCACCGGAGGTCAAATCTGAGGATCGGTTTATATGGGGCCTATATATAATTATGGACTGATATGAACCATTTCCTGCATGGTTGTTAGAGACCATATACTTACACCATGTACCAAATTTCAGACGAATCGGATGAATTTTGCTCTTCCAAGGGGCTCCGGAGGTCAAATCTGGGGATCGGTTTATATGGGGGCTATATTTAATTATGGACCGATTTCGACCAATTTTTGCATGGGTGTTTGAGGCCATATATTAACATCATGTACCAATTTTCAGCCGGATCGGATGAAATTTGCTTCTCTTAGAGGATCCGCAAGCCAAATCTGGTGATCGGTTTATATGGAGCCTATATATAATTATGGACCGATGTGGACCAATTTTTGCATGGTTGTTAGAGACCATATACTTACACCATGTACCAAATTTCAGCCGGATCGGATGAAATTTGCTTCTCTTGGAGCAATCGCAAGCCAAATTTGGGGGTCCGTTTATAAGGGGGCTATACGTAAAAGTAGACCGATATAGACCAATTTTTGCATGGTTGTTAGAGACTATATACTAACACCATGTACCAAATTTCAGCTGGATCGGGTGAAATTTGCTTCTTTTAGAGTCCCCGCAAGCCAAATTTGAGGGACCGTTTATATGGGGGCTATACGTAAAAGTGGACCGATATAGCCCATTTGCAATACCATCAGACCTCCATCAATAACAACTAATTGTGCCAAGTTTCAAGTCGATAGTTTGTCCGGACGGACGGACGGACGGACGGACATGCTCAGATCGAATTTCACCACGACCCAGAATATATATACTTTTTGGGGTCTTAGAGCAATATTTCGATGTGTTACAAAGGGAATGACAAAGTTAATATACCTCCATCCTATGGTGGAGGGTATAAAAAGGCCGATTAAATACGTAAAGTTTAAAGTTTCTATAGAAATAAAATTTCGACAAAATAAAATTTTGACAACATTTTCTATAGAAGTAAAATTTGGAAAAAATTGTCTATAGAAATAACATTTTGACAATATTTTCTATAAAAATAAAATTTTGGTAGATTATTTTTGGCTCGAGTGGCAACCATGATTATGAACCGATATGAACCAATTTTGGTGTGATTGGGGATCGGCTATATATAACTATAGACCGATATGGACCAATTTTGGCATGGTTATTAGCGGCCTTATACTAACACCACGTTGCAAATTTCAACCAGATCGGATGAATTTTGCTCCTTCAAGAGGCTCCGGAGATCAAATCTGGGGAACGGTTTATATGGGGGCTATATATAATTATAGACCGATATGGACCAATTTTGGCATGGTTGTTAGAGACAATATACTAATACGATGTACCAAATTTCAACCGGATCGGATGAATTTTGCACCTCTAAGAGGCTCCGGAAGTCAAATCTGGGGATCGGTTTATATTAGGCTGTCCATTATATCTCTTTTAAAGAGAACATGTTCTCTTTTTGTTCACTCTCTTTTTTTGGTGCCGTATTTTTATGTCCAACAGTGCTCTTTATGTACTCTATTTCAAAAAAAATCCTAGATTGATGGAATTTTATTTATTCGCCACAATTGTTCGCAACTAATTGTTTACTAATTGTTTTCTGTTGAAAAATTAAAGGTCGGAACACAAATGCGACGTTTCGACGTACGGCGTAACAATTAGAAATAGATGTAATTGAACGTACGACGTAACTACGCCAATACGTTGTTTTCGTCAATTTATTTTGTTTATTTTTTCAGAAAATGTGATTCTTTTTGTTTTTTATTGTTTTATAATATATTTATTTCGTTGTTTCTATCGTTAGAAACTATTTTTAATTTTAACATCAAGAAAATAATTAATTATTTAATAAAGAATTTTTTTATTGTAAACTCTTTTTAGTTAAAATGTTCTCTTTTTTAAAGCGAAAGTTCTCTTTTGAAAATTATCCATATGGAAACCCTAGTTTATATGGGGGCTATATTTTATTATGGACCGATTTCGACAAATTTTTGCATGGGTGTTTGAGGCCATATATTAACACCATGTACCAAATTTCAACTGAATCAGATGAATTTTGGTCTTCCAAGAGGCTGCGGAGGTCAAATCTGGCGATCGGTTTATATGGGGGCTATATATAATTATGGACTGATGTGGACCATTTTTTGCATGGTCATTAGAGACCATATACTAACACCATGTACCAAATTTCAGCCGGATCTGATGAAATTTGCATCCCTTAGAGGCTCTGCAAGCCAAATCGGCGGATCGGTTTATATAGGGGCTATATATAATTATAGATCGATGTGGACGAATTTTTGCGTGGTTGTTAGAGACCATATAGTTACACCATGTACCAAATTTCAGCCGGATCTGATGAAATTTGCTTCTCTTAGAGGCTCTGCAAGCCATATCGGGGGATCGGTTTATATGGGGACTATATATAATTATTAACCGATGTGGACCAATTGTTGCATAGTTGTTAAAGACCATATACTTACACCATGTACCAAATTTCAGCTGGATCGGATGAAATTTGCTTCTCTTAGAGTCCCCGCAAGCCAAATTTGGGGGTCCGTTTATATGGGGGCTATACGTAAAAGTGGACCGATATAGCCCATTTGCAATACCATCAGACCTGCATCAATAACAACTAATTGTGCCAAGTTTCAAGTCGATAGTTTGTTTCGTTCGAAAGTTAACGTGATTTCAACAGACGGACGGACGGACATGCTCAGAATTTCACCACGACCCAGAATATATATACTTATGGGGTCTTAGAGCAATACTTCGATGTGTTATAAACGGAATGACAATGTTAATATTCCCCCATCCCAAGTCTTAGCCTATAATTGAAGCGTTTTTAACTTAAATCGAAAAATTCCATATTTCAGTTAATTTAGGGACGATTTCTGTAAATCAAAAATGGGTTTCTTTACTTTGAGGAAAATTTTCCTTAGTTCAAATACATACGAAGGCACGCAAATTTCTAAAATTTGTGTCCTAAATTTAATGCAAAAAATTTTTGAAACTAAGATTACAAACTTTCTGTAAGTTAAATTTTCTTTAACAGGTTGGCTGATAAGTCCCCGGTCTAACAAAGGAAAACACATTTTCTTGTCAAAATTCGTTTTTATTATTCAACATAGTTCCCTTCAAGAGCGATACAACGATTATAACGACCTTCCAATTTTTTGATACCATTTTGGTAGTACTCCTTCGGTTTTGCCTCAAAATAGGCCTCAGTTTCGGCGATCACCTCTCCATTGCAGCCAAATTTTTTCACTGCGAACATTCTTTTGAGGTCTGAGAACAAGAAAAAGGCATTCTCAATGACTTGTGGCACGGTGCGTTGTCTTGGTGGAACAACACTTTTTTCTTTTTCTTCTTCATATGGGGCCGTTTTGCCGCGATTTCGACCTTCAAACGCTCCAATAACGCCATATAATAGTCACTGTTAATGGTTTTTCCCTTCTCAAGATAATCGATAAAAATTATTCCATGCGCATTCCAAAAAAACAGAGGTCATTACTTTGCCAGCGGACTTTTGAGTCTTTCCACACTGAAAAAAATATTGTCGTGAGGTCAAAGATTTCGTGTCTTTAAAATACGAATGCAAATTTTGCTTAGCATAGAAGACGCATTTCTCTAGTATAAAGTTTTTTTTCCTTGACCAAAGGTAGATAAACTTTTCAACGAAGTCGTATTGTCCTTATAATTAAGTGATGGATATCATAACATGAAATAAAAAATGTTTGGGCTAAGGTCAACTTTACTTTAATAATTTAGAAAAAAATCTTTAAATTTAATGAAATTGTCTTTAAATTTGTTGTCTTTTTGCATCTTGACTACAAAGCAAAAAATCGTTCAAATATAGGACATGTTTTTCAACACTTTATTTTAAAGACGTTTTGTACTTGAAACACAGCATAATTTATACTAGAAGTCGAGCCTTAATTTGGAAAATAAAGTCGTCGTTAACTATTTTTTTAAAGGACTTCGATAGCATATGAAGAAAAAAAGCTGAAAAAGCGAAAATTTAAAATTTGCTTCCTAGAAGCAAGTACACAAAACCCGATTTTAAAAGAGAATTGTGTCTTAAAAGTATCCTTACTTGTATTCTCCGCTTCTTTGGCTCGGAATCAATACCAAATTTTTTTAAGTAAAGACAAAATCTTTGGAACCGGGTATGCTTTTTTTTCAGTGCACACTTCGGAGACGGTTCACCTGTCGCTGTCCAATCAACCGACTGTCGATTGGACTCAGGAGTGACGGAGCCATGTTTCATCCATTGTCACATATAGACGAAAAAACTCGGGTGTATTACGAGTTAACAGCTGCATACACCGCTCAGAATCATCAACACGTTGTTGTTTTTGGTCAAATGTGAGCTCGCGCGGCACCCATTTTGCAAAGAGCTTCCGCATATCCAAATATTGATTAATGATATGACCAACACGTTCCTTTGATATCTTTAAGGCCTCTGCTATCTCGATCAACTTCATTTTACGGTCATTCAAAATCATTTTGTGGATTTTTTTGATGTTTTCGTCGGTAACCACCTCTTTCGGGGGTCCACTGCGTTCACCGTCCTCCGTGCTCATTTCACCACGCTTGAATTTTGCATACCAATCAATTATTGTTGATTTCCCTGGGGCAGAGTCCGGAAACTCATTATCAAGCCAAGTTTTTGATTCCACCATATTTTTTCCCTTCAGAAAACAGCATTTTATCAAAACATGAAATTCCTTTTTCCATTTTTTTCACAATAACAAAAGTTGTTTCACAAAAGACGCTCTATCTCACAAACTAATTGACTTACAGACGTCAAATTTTGACACGTATCATTTGAAGGTTGGTACTATATAAAAATAATATGCATTTAATACTAGCGACGCCATCTATGTGTCAGACCGGGGACTTATCAGCCAACCTGTTATTTGAAAGAAAATTTTCCTTAATATTGTGCAAATTGAGCGTCCTTAAATTTAGGATGCGTAATCGTTAATACCATTTTTTTCAGTGTAATTATTGAGGTACTGATTAATAAAATTCCAAAATTCTATCTTGCCTATATTACATTTATGTAGTGCTTCTGTTATAACCCTCTATATTAAGAAACGACAGTGAAAAGAAAAATAGATAATTCAACAATGGCCATATACTGACATGAACCACCACATATATGCAGTATGCAGCTTAAAGTTCTGGTCATTATAAAGATTTAAATTGCCTAACAAAAAAGAATAAAACTTCCTGTTACTTTTGGTTTATTTCATTTTAAGTCCTTTTTGATTGCGAAACTCGAATATCGAGAGGCATCAGTGCTTAGCAATGGACAGGGTGACGCCTACGCGCAAAAAATATTATCTCAGTGAATACTGAGTAGGGTGTGAGAAATCATTGGCAGACCACCGGGGACTTAAGTGGTTTCTTAAATGAAATGATTTGTGGCAGTTTGAATTAAACGTTCTCGAATGCTTGCATGATAATTATACTAAAAAAAATTCTGGGGTGTGTATAATTTATAATTATTTGTTGCATAAAAAATTTATATATTTGGAATCTTCTTCGTTTGAAGCAAGTGGGGGTACACAAATGAACTGGAATGTTTTATGGTATACATTATATACATAAGTCTTATGATATAGTCCTGCTTTATATTGATACAGACATGGGCCCAAAAATATCTAGAAACCTTAATAACTTGGCTAAAGTTTCAAAGTCCAGCATATCAAAATCGAAACAAGTAAAGCCAATCAAACGTAGGAGCCAAGGACATAGGGCTGCACTCATTGATAAGAGAGAAGTTCACTATCTGTGGTACTACAATGGACAGAATAGTTTAAGTGAGCCGAAAAAAATTTGTCCGCCCAGTGATTCAATATTGGCTTTAGGAAATCATCCAGTGATGACCCTCGCTCGCTACGGTGGCCCACAACTGAAGCTGTCAATTTTCAGCTTACCACTTTGGCAAATAAACCTGCACTCATAGAAAACATCATGCACGGCGTGCTCATTTCAAAACGATTCGTTCATGAAAGTGAATCAACACACATGTGGTGTCGAACGGAAAACAGGCGGTGTCAATCTGACAAGGATAAAATGACACCACCCGTTGTCGAAATAACAACCAGCGTTCACGATCTGAAAACGTTATGGTTACGAATTTATAAACAGAATTTAAAAAAAAATTCCGCTGCCGCGACTCGAACCAGTGCTTTCTGCACCATACGCGTTAACAGTCGCCTTAGCACATTGCATCACCGATGGAATTGTCTAACGATAATTTTAAGACTTTTCATGGCCTAAGAAAAACGAGTGCCGTTCATGAAATCGTGAACGCCCGTGGACGAAATTGTGAACATTCCGTTTTGATTTTTTGTGAACGTTTCAGTTTCATTTTGTCACCGTCTGTTCACGAATATGGAACGTAATTTCTTCTATTAGCGTGATCATTTTATTTCTGTAGAAAATTTTGTCAAAATTTTATTTCAATAAAAAATTTATTTTTATAGAAAATTTTACAAACACTTCATAGAAAAATTTATTTTTGTAGAAAATTTCGCCAAAATTTTATTTCTATAGAAAGTTTTGTCAAAATTTTATTTGTATAAAAAATGTTGTCAAAATTTTATTTCTATAGAAAACTTTGTCGAAATTTCATTTATATAGAAAATTTTGTGGAAATTTTATTTATATAGAAAATTTTGTTAAAATTTTATTTACCAAAAAATTTTTTCAGTATTATATCAATATTTTATTTTTATAGAAAATGTTGCCAAAATTTTATCTTTATAGAAAATTTTGCAAATATTTTTTTTATAGAAAATTTTGCCAAAATTTTATCTCGTTGTTGTTTTTTATTGCAGCTTAAACCATACATTGACTAAACTACAAGTGTAGCTTAACCAACAGAGGAAAATAATGTTTGTCAAATTTATTTGGGCAAAGCCCTATAGACTGCAAGATGGTTGGATCGACGCACGTTTTATCTCTATAGAAATTTTTTTTAAATTTTATTTCTATAGAAAATTTTGTCAAAATTTTATTTCTATAGAAAATGTTGTCAAAATGTTATTTAGCCACTTTTGCAAATAAACCTGATCATCTTATATCTATAAAAAATGTTGTCAAAATTGTATTTCAATAAAAATTTTATTTCTATAGAAATTTTTATCAAAATGTTATTTCTATAGAAAATGTTCAAAATGTTCGAAAATTTATTTCTTTAGAAATTTTTTTCAAACCTAATTTCTATAGAAAATTTTGTCAAAATTTTATTTCTATAAAAAATGTTGTCAAAACTTTATTTCTATAGAAAATATTGTTAAAATTGTATTTCTATATAAAATTTTGTCAAAATTTTATTTACCGCTTTGGCAAATAAACTATTCAGTCCATTGTGATACCACAGTGGTGAACTTCTCTCTTATCACTGAGTGCTGCCCGATTCCATATTAAACTCAATGACAAGGGACCTCCTTTTTATAGCCGAGTACGAACGACGTTCCACATTGGAGTGAAACCACTTAGAGAAGCTTTGAAACACTCAGAAATGTCACCATCATTACTGAGGTGGGCTGAAAAACTGTTTGGTGTTCGGTCGAAGTAAGAATCGAAACATCGGTGTATGCAAGACGGGCATGCTAACCATTGCACCACGGTGGCTCCCGTGATCTGATCATCTTGATATGATTTGATCTTAATAGAAAATTTTGCCAAAAAAAAAATTATAGAAATTTTTGTCAAAATTTTATTTCTTTAGAAAATTTTGTCAATATTTTATTTCTATAAAAAACTTTCTCAAAATTTTATTTCCATAGAAATATTTCTCAAAATTGTATTTCTATAGAAAATTTTGTCAACATTTTATTTCTATAGAAAATATTGTCTAAACTTTATTCCTATAGAAGATTTTGTCAAAATTTTATTTTCTCAAAAATTTATTTTTATATAAAATTTTGTCAACATTTGATTTCTATACAAAATTTTGTCAAAAATTTATTTCTATAGAAAAATTTGTCAAGATTTTATTTCTATAGAAAATTTTGTCAAGATTTTATTTCTATAGAAAATTTTGTCAAGATTTTATTTCTATCGAAAATTTTGTCAAAATTTTATTTCTATATAAAAGTTTGTCAACATTTGATTTCTATACAAAATTTTGTCAAAAATTTATTTATTGTTGTTTTTTTGATCTCAGCTTAAAGCCATGCATTGACTAAACTACAAGTGTAGCTTAACCAGAGAGGATGCTGATGAGGAATGTGGTAATTCCGAAACAGCTGTACATCCAACCATCTTGCAGTCTATAGGGCTTTGCCCAAATAAATTTGACAAGCATACTTTTCCTCTGTTGGTTAAGCTACACTTGTAGTTTGGTCAATGCATGGCTTTAAGCTGAGATCAAAAACAACAATAAAATTGTATTTCTATAGAAAATTTTGTCAACATTTTATTTCTATAGCAAATATTGTCTAAATTTTATTCCTATAGAAGATTTTGTCAAAATTTTATTTCTATAGAAAATTTTTTCTAAAATGTATTTCCATATAAAATTTTGTCAACATTTGATTTCTATCCAAAATTTTGTCAAAAATTTATTGCTATAGAAAAATTTGTCAAGATTTTATTTCTATAGAAAATTTTGTCAAGATTTTATTTCTATAGAAAATTTTGTCAAGATTTTATTTCTATAGAAAATTTGTCAAGATTTTATTTCTATAGAAAATTTTGTCAAAATTTTATTTCTATAGGAAATTTTCTCAAAATTTTATTTCTATAGAAAATTTTCTCAAAAATTTATTTCTATAGAAAATTTTCTCAAAACTTTATTTCTATAAAAAATTTTGTCAACATTTGATTTCTATACAATATTTTGTCAAAAAATTATTTCTATAGAAAAATTTGTCAAGATTTTATTTCTGTAGAAAAATTTGTCAAGATTTTATTTCTATAGAAAATTTTGTCAAAATTTCATTTCTATAGAAAATTTTGTCAATATTACAATAGAAAATTTGAGTACCTCTACATCGCAAAATCTACCAAAACATCAAGAATTCTACCAATCAACCAAAGGGTAAACATTCAATCATTTTTGGTAGAATTCTATCAATTGTGTGCATAGGAGGCTCAAGAAGTCACATTTGAGTATTGGTTTATATGGGGGTTATATCTAAACTTGGTCCGATATATCTCATTTGAAATACCATGTGACCTGCACCAGTAAAACTATCCGTACTAAGTTTCAAGCCGTAAGCTTATTACGTTCAGAATTTAGAGTAATTTTAATAGACGGACGAACGGTTATCAGTAGATCGACTCAGAATTACACCTCGACCAAAGATTTATTTATAGGTAAATTTTATGGGGTCTAAAGTCAATATTTCGATGCCTTATAAACGGAATAACAAGGTTCGTATACCCCTCATCCTATGGTGGAGGGTCTACAAATGATAATTATATATTTTCTGTGCTAGAAACTAATCTAGCAACCCTTTGACCTTTATGAGTATTCTTGGCCCGGCCAATTTATTGATAAATCAAATTATAAAAAGTTTTTGAATTCCATAAAGTGTATCTAAATACAAATTTTTCTTTAATATATATTTTTTTAATGGTGTCTCATTGTTTACATATCATTTCCAATTAAATTGCCATAAATTTTGCACTTAAATTTTGACTTCATTTTTTTTTTCAAGCGCTTACATTCAGCCAGTCCCTTGCAAGAAACCAACAGCCAACACTCTACAGTCTCTCGAAATTCTCAATTGCTATTTGCTTGTTTCTTTTAGATGATCACCAGGCATGACACTTAACCCGCGACTGAGGACTATAGAGCTCTGCTCGAGAGCTGTGTCGGAATGCAGAGACAAATATGAGCAACTAAAGTCAATGTATTTTGTTCTGAATGCCATCGAAAGATTTCTGCATAAATTTAAATTGTTTCTTCGTTAGCTTGCTTGCGATGCCTTCGCCGCCATCATTGAAACCTCGCCAATCCTTTGGGAAGGAATATTAACAACATTGTATGAGTAGCGGCGTAGTTGCATCGACGAGCAAACGGCAAGGGTATCAATTGAACTGAGCATTGCCATTAGTTCAAGTCACCAACAGTTATATTTTATGGAATACAATATGAGGAGGAATCTTTTTGTATTCTGATTCTTCTGATGTTGAGTATTGAAAATGATATACAATCGAATGGAAGATGCTTAAAGAATATTGCCTCATATCTGAACGCAAGTGAAAGGATTACCTTATACGGGGGCTTAGAGATAAGTAAGTGTGATTCTTTCACTAGCGGTATTAGAATAAAATGCAAGCTAAATCATTGCATCAATGAATAATAGGTATGTTCGTGAACCTTGAGACGTTATAATAAAATATAATAAAAATATAATAATGGCGAGGGCTATATAACATAGTCTACCAGGACAAGTGGCTACCGAAAGAGCCTTCCATTATTTAAATGTGAATAAATCTTTTGCTTCTTGTACACACAAAAAAATATTTTTCTGATTCAATCACGAAATTAATTGATCCAATTAATTTTTTAATTGAAATGTCTTCAATCACAGAAATGATAGTATCAATTAAAAAATTAATTGACAGTCATTTAAAAAATTAATTGATCCAATTAAAAAATTAATTGATACTATTAATTTGTGTGATTGATTTTTGTTTCAATTAAAAATTTGTTGAATCAATTAACTTTTTAATTGAATATTTTTTAAAAATCAATTAAGATTTTAATTGGAAAATTTTTCGAGAAATTTTTTTCTGTGTAATATTGCTAATTACCATGGTACTACCAGAATTGCATCGCTACGAAAAAATGTACAAACAAATACAGCAACAACACCGAAAACGTTCCGAAAATTGTAGGCCAGATTTGATCGGAATCCACGCTTTAGTGGTAGAAAATTTGCTCTTGAGCAGAACATATCCAGAGAACGGATGCGATACATATTGAAAAATGAGTTTGAACTAAATTCAGCGACGTTCCAAAAAGTACTACAGCTCACCAAAGCACAAAAATGTTAGACTGGAAGGAGCCAAGGAATTGATTCGTTTGAACGAAAGTGGTCAGTTATCGAATTTGGATTTCTCCGATGAAAAGTTATTCCAAATTGAGATTTTTGAGAACAAACAAAATGATCGGGGTTTTTCGCCAAAGGGATCATCTGAAAATGTACACCCTCGATTAGCCAAGAGAACTCAAACGGCAGTGATTGTTAAGGTTTGGTCCGCCGTGACGGCGGATGCTCGCTTCCCGCTCGTATTCATCGCTTCCTAGGACCAAAATAAGACCGAATATTAACGGAAAATTTTCCTAAAGGCTACTGCTTTAAAGATTTGGGCAGTCAAAAATGTCGGCGCAGACCATGGTCATTCTAGCAAGACTCAGAGCGCATCAACCTTAACTTAAAAAGCAGGTGCCTCGTTTCATTTCTCAAATCCCTGGATCTAAATCACGGTTGCCATTTATCATAAAAGATAGAGTTTTACCGTTTAGTAGATAGGTAGAATTCTTGATATTTTGGTAGATTTTGCAAATAAAATGTACTTCAATTTTCCATAGAAATAAAATTTTGACAATATTTTATTTAAAAATAAAATATTCATAAAATTTCCTATAGAAAAAAAATTTTGACACTATTTTTCATAGAAATAAAATTTTGACAAAAATTTCTATAGAAAAAAAGTAGCGACAAAATTTTCTATAGGAATAAAATTTTGGAAAACTAGACATTAAATTCTGACAAAATTGCCCATAGGAATGAAATTTTGACAAAATTTTTTATAGAAATAAAATGTTGACAACATTTTCTACTGAAACAAAATATTGATAGAATGTTCTAAAGAAATAGCATTTTGACCAAATTGTCTATAGAAATAAAATTTTGACAAAATTTTTATAGAAAAAAAAATGTTGACAAAATTTTCTATAGAAAGAAAATTTTGACATAATTTTCTATAGAAGTAAAATGTTCACAAAATTTTCTATTGAAATAAAACTTTGACAAATTCTTCTATAAAAGTAAAATATTCACAAAATTTTCTATAGAAGTACAATTTTGACAAAATTTTCTATAGAAATAAAATTTTGAAAAAATTGCTATAGAAAGAAAATTTTGATAAAATTTTCTATAGAAATAAAATTTTCACAAAATGTTTTATAAAAATAAAACTTTGACAAATTCTTCTATAGAAATAAAATATTTACAAAATTTTCTATAGAAGTACAATTTTGACAAAATTTTCTATAGGAATAAACGTTTAACAAAAATTTCTCTAGAAATTAAATATTGACAATTTCTGACAAAATTTTCTATAGAAATAAAATTTTGACAAAATTATGTATAGAAAGAAAATTTTGACAAAATTTTCTATAGAAATAAAATTTTCACCAATTTTTTATAGAAATAAAACTTTGACAAATTCTTCTATAGAAATAAAATATTTACAAAATTTTCTATAGAAGTACAATTTTGACAAAATTTTCTATAGGAATAAACGTTTAACAAAAATTTCTCTAGAAATTAAATATTGACAATTTCTGACAAAATTTTCTTTAGAAATAAAATTTTGACAAACATTTTTTATAGAAATAAAATTTTGACAAAATTTTCTGTAGAAATAAAATTTTGACAAAATTGCTACAGAAAGAAAATTTTGACAAAATTTTCTATAGAAATAGAATTTTCTATAGAAATAAAATTTTGTATAGGAATAAACTTTTAACAAAAATTTCTATAGAAATTAAATATTGACAATTTTTAACAAAATTTTCTATAGAAATAAAATTTTGACAAAATTTTCTATGGAAATAAAATTTTGAAAACATTGCTATAGAAAGAAATTTTCACAAAATTTTCAGAAATGTCACCAGCATTACTGAGGTGGAATAATCCACCGCTGAAAAACTTTTTGGTGTTCGGTCGAAGCAGGAATCGAACCCACGACCTTGTGTATGCAAAGCGGGCATGCTAACCATTGCACCACGGTGGCTCCCATAGGAATAAACGTTTAACAAAAATTTCTCTAGAAATTAAATATTGACAATTTTTGACAAAATTTTCTTTAGAAATAAAATTTTGACAAAATTGCGATAGAAAGAAAATGTTGACAAAATTTTCTATAGAAAAAAAATTTTGACAAAATTGCTATAGAAAGAAAATTTTGACAAAATTTTCTATAGCAATAAAATTTTCACAAAAATTTTTATAGAAATAAAACTTTGACAAATTCTTCTATAGAAATAAAATATTTACAAAATTTTTTATAGAAGTACAATTTTGACAAAATTTTCTATAGGAATAAAGGTTTAACAAAAATTTCTATAGAAATTAAATATTGACAATTTTATTGTTGTTTTTGATCTCAGCTTAAAGCCATGCATTGACTAAACTACAAGTGTAGCTTTACCAACAGAGGAAAAGTATGCTTGTCAAATTTATTTGGGCAAAGCCCTATAGACTGCAAGATGGTTGGATGTACAGCTGTTTCGGAATTACCACATTCCTCATCAGCATCCTCTACTTGCAGCAAAACTATCAACCAATTATCAGAATAAATTCGGGTAATTCACTCAACCCAAAGTGAACTACACTTGAACCTCCCGAAAATTTTTGACAAAATTTTCTTAAGAAATAAAATTTTGTCAAAAATTTTTTATAGAAATAAAATTTTGACAAAATTTTCTAAAGAAATAAAATTTTGACAAAATTGCTATAGAAAGAAAATTTTGACAAAATTTTCTATAGAAATAAAATTTTCTATAGGAATAAACTTTTAACAAAAATTTCTATAGAAATTAAATATTGACAATTTTTGACAAAATTTTCTATAGAAAGAAAATTTTGACAAAATTGCTATAGAAAGAAAATTTTGACAAAATTTTCTATAGCAATAAAATCTTCTATAGGAATAAAATTTTAACAAAAATTTCTATAGTAAATAAATATTGACAATTTTTTCTATAGGAATAAAATTTTGCAAAATTTTCCATAGAAATAAAATTCTGACAAAATTTCCTATAGGAATGAAATTTTTAAAAAATTTTCTATAAAAATATTTAAAATTTTTCTATAGAAATAAATGTTTGACAA
The DNA here is from genome assembly GCF_050003625.1 of Haematobia irritans. Classification (NCBI taxonomy): domain Eukaryota; kingdom Metazoa; phylum Arthropoda; class Insecta; order Diptera; family Muscidae; genus Haematobia; species Haematobia irritans. Next base: position 31,856,483 of record NC_134401.1, read on the forward strand.
AATTTTCTATAGAAATAAAATTTTGACAAAAATTTTCCATAGAAATAACATTTTGAAAAAAAAAATTTTTTTGAAATCAAACTTTGACAAAATGCTCTATAGGAATTAAATTTTGACAAATTCTTCTCTAGAAATAAAATTTTGACAATTTTTTTTGGAAAAATAAAATCTTCTATAGAAGTACAATTTTGACAAAATATTCTATACAAATAAAAATTTGACAAAATTTTCTATAGAAATAAAATTTTGACAAAATTTTCTATAGAAATAAAATTTTGACAACATTTTTTATAGATATAAAATTTTGACAAAATTTTCCATAGAAATAAAATTTTACTAAAAATTTCTATAGAAATAAAATTTTGACAAAATTTTCTAGAGAAATAGAATTTTGGCAAAATATTCTATATAAATAAAATTTTGAAAAAAATCTATAGACATTTCTATAGAAATGAATTTTTGACAAAATAAATTTTTGTTTTTAAACTTGGTAGATTTTTGTTAAAGTTTTCTTTAAATTGTAATAAAGTTTGTCTCGAGTGGCAAACGTGATCTGAATCGCTTTGAAAGTAACATTATATTGTATCATTTTTGGTACACCCATCATAGAATTGCAAATTGGAGTTATTAAAATTGGACTTAACTGCGTTAGCCGGCATCGGGGTTGATGAAAAATGTTGGATTGGGGGAGTTGAACAACTTCTGTTCTACACCACAGCACTTTTGTTTGTGGTAATTATATTGGGAAAGCAAAATATTTCCTATTTTCATGATAACCAGACATTATTATCATCCGTCAATATATTGTTACGTTTTTATATTTAGGCGTTTTTAATTACCCGACAATTAAAACACAGTTCTTTTAAATAACGACAATCTACAATTTATTTACTATGACTTCACACTTTACAATTCGTTCACACTGAAGTTATTCGTTTGACGCTTTAATTAAGACTGACTCGTTAGCAGCATGTGAGCGCTTTTATATATGACGGTGTGGCAATACGAGAACATTCTGGTAGCACTACAATATTCTGGCAACGCCAGAACATTCTTAGACAATGCTAGAAGGATCTACGACCATTAAGTTGTTCATCTGGTGGCTGCCAAACACATACACACTCACATAGATATATGCTCGCATTACTACAACAACAACAATAATGACAATAGACAATGAGATGAAATGAGAATGCAGAATAACAAAGCAAAGGGGTTGCTATTGTATGAGAGAGTAAGAACTAACATTTCGGTAAGCAAACAAAAGAACATAAAAGAAATTCAGGAAAATACTAGAAAATGAATAGATAATTCCAACAAGTGATAGCGAAATTTTTCGTTACAATTTGAAATTTTAAATTAAAGGAAACTAATTTAAATAAACTTATATCTATAATTATCAAATTCGTAACAATATTCATCCACAACCGAAATTCTAGACCAACAAAGTTCGTCTTGAAACTCGTATGGGGATACACACCGTGAAATGAGATAAAAAATCTAGATATAGGTTTCAATCCCCGCTTCGACCGAACACCACAAAATTTTTCGGCGGTGAATTAACCTCACTATGTCATGCTGGGGACATTTCTGAGTGTTTCAGAGCTTCTGTAAGTGGTTTCACTGCACTATGAAATGCCGTTCGGATTTGGCTATAAAAAGGAGGTTCCTTTTCAATAATCTTAACATAGAATAGGGCAGCCTTCATCGATAAGAGGGAAGTTCACCAGTATTCACCTGTAGTGATCAAAATCAAGATTGTTTTGTGAAGTGGAAGTTGATTATCTAGGAATACTGTTTATTTTGAATTATTTCACAACTGCCTTGCCATTTTAGTATCACATTTTGCACGAATTAACCTATTATTTATTTATGTTGTCTCCTTATTGTTATTTTTTCGTGTGCAATTCTTGTATAAAATTTATGGGAAACACGTGACAAAGTTTATGTCGCCACTTATTAAATATCATTTAACCAAGCTGAAGTCAGACACTTTAAGTACAAGGCAACATACAGATGATTTCCGATCTTCTTAGTCTGTTCAAAATGTTTTTCTTTTTGCAGATTTTTAAAAATCGTGTCGAAAATAATTCACACTTTTGTTATTGATTGTGGAGTTTGTTTATTTTGTTCCTTGAAAATCGTTGATTCTCAACATTAAGAAGATTACGAGAGAGATAGAGGTTTGCCAACGTATATTCCAACAGTAAATATATCGATAACAAAGTCTGTAATTATGTAAATATTTTAATAATGTTTACAAATTTAAAATGTCCATAAATATTATGAGAAATGGGTAGACGAAAACCTAAACCATATAGCGGCCCAGGTATAATAATTTTGACGGGCAGAAAAATATGCATACCAGACCCATCATCCTCTGAGCCGACAAGGTTTCGTTGACTATCTTGGAAGGAAGAAAAATCCACAGTGACTATTACAGGTCTTCCAAAAACACCAGATTTGGATGAAGAAGAAGTTTCTGCTTAACCAAAATAATAGATATAAAGGAAAGTTAAAGAAAACAATGACAAACAAGTATATACGGCCGTAAGTTCGGCCAGGCCGAATCTAATGTACCCTCCACCATGGACTGCATAGAAACTTGTACTAAAGACTGCCATCCACAATCGAATCAATTGGGTTGCGGTAACACTTGCCGATGGAAAGGTATCTTCAAACTTCTTAACACCGTCTTGTCAGTTGTAAGTTAGTCCGTACGGGGTATATATTAAACAAAACAAGTATATACGGCCGAAAGTTCGGCCAGGCCGAAGCTTATGTACCCTCCATCATGGATTGAAACTTTTTCTAAACACTGCCATCCACAATCGAATTACTTAAGTTGCGGTAACGCTTGCCGATGGCAAGGCATCTTAAACCTCCTAACACCATCTTCTAAATTGTATGACAAAATTTTCTATAGAAAGAAAATTTTGACAAAAATTTCTACAGGAATAAAATTTTAACAAAATTTTCTATAGAAATAAACTTTTGACAAAATTTTCTATAGAAATAAAATCTTGGTAGATTATTTTTGGCTCGAGTGGAAACCATGATTATGAACCGAATAAACTTTGAACAAAATTTTCTATAGAAATACAATTTTGACAAAATTTTCTATAGAAATAAAATTTTGACAAAATTTTCTATAGAAAAAAATTTTGGTAGATTATTTTTGGCTCTAGTGGCAACCATGATTATGGACCGATATGGATCATTTTTTTTTTTGTGATTGGACCAATTTTGGTATGGTTGTTAGCGACCATATACTAACACCACGTTACTAATTTGAACCGGATCGGATGAATTTTGCTCCTCCAAGAGGCTCCGGAGGTCAAATCTGGAGAACGTTTTATATGGGGGCTATATATAATTATGGACCGATATGGACCAATTCTGGCACGGTTGTTAAAGATCATATACTAACACCATGTTCCAAATTACAACCGGATTGGATGAAATTTGCTTCTCTTGGAGACTTCGCAAGCCAAATCTGGGGATCGTTTTATATGGGGGCTATATATAATTATGAACCGATGTGGACCAATTTTTGCATGGTTGTTAGATACCATATACCAATATCATGTACCAAATTTCAGGCGGATCGGTTGAAATTTGCTTCTCTTTGAGGCTCCGCAACCCAAATCTGGGGATCGGTTTATATAAGCGCTTTATATAATTATGGACAGATGTGGACCAATTTTTGCATGGTTGTTAGAGACCATATACAAATTCCATGTACCAAATTTCAGCCGGATCTGATGCAATTTGCTTCTCTTTGAGGCTTTGAAAGCCAAATCTGGAGATCGGTTTATATGGGGGCTATATATAATTATGAACCGATGTGGAGCAATTTTTGCATGGTTGTTAGAGACCATATACCAACATTATGTACCAAATTTCAACCGGATCGGATGAAATATGCTTATCTTAGAGGCTCCACAACCCAAATCTAGGGATCGGTTTATATGGGCGCTATATATAATTATGGACCGATATTAACCAATTTTTGCACGGTGGTTAGAGACCATATACCAACACCATGTACCAAATTTCAGCCGGATCGGATGAAATATGCTTCTCTTAGAGGCTCCACAAGCAAAATCTGGGGGTCGGTTTATATGGGGGCTATATATAATTAAGGACCGATGTAGACCAATTTGTGCATGGTTGGTAGATACCATATACCAACATCATGTACCAAATTTCAGCCGGATCGGATGAAATTTGCTTCTCTTTTAGGCTCCACAAGCAAAATCTGGGGGTCGGTTTATATGGGGGCTATATATAATTAAGGACCGATGTAGACCAATTTTTGCATGGTTGGTAGATACCATATACTAACAGCATGTACCAAATTTCAGCCGGATCGGATGAAATTTGCTTCTCTTAGAGCAATCGCAAGCCAAATTTGGGGGTCCGTTTATATGGGGGCTATACGTAAAAGTGGACCGATATGGCCCAATTTTCGCATGGTTGTTAGAGACCATATACCAACACCATGTACCAAATTTCAGCCGGATCGGATGAAATTTGCTTCTCTTAGAGCAATCGCAAGCCAAATTTGGGGGTCCGTTTACATGGGGGCTATACGATAAAGTGGACCGATATGGACCAATTTTCGCATGGTTGTTGGAGACTATATACCAACACCATATACCAAATTTCAGCCGGATCGGATGAAATATGCTTCTGTTAGAGGCTCTACAAGCCAAATCTGAGGGTCCCTTTATATGGGGGCTATACGTAAAAGTGGACCGATATGGCCCATTTTCAATACCATCCGACCTACATCGATAACAACTACTTGTGCCAAGTTTCAAGTCGATAGCTTGTTTCGTTCGGAAGTTAGCGTGATTTCAACAGACGGACGGACGGACGGACGGACGGACATACTTAGATCGACTCAGAATTTCACCACGACCCAGAATATATATACTTTATGGGGTCTTAGAGCAATATTTCGATGTGTTACAAACGGAATGACAAAGTTAATATACCCCCATCCTATGATGGAGGGTATAAAAAGGCCTATTAACTACGTAAATAATTCAGTTTGACAAAATTTGCTATAGAAATAAAATCTTAACAAAATTTTCTATAGAAATAAAATCTTGACAACATTTTCTACAGAAATAAAATTTTGACAAAATTTTCTATAGAAATAAAATCTTGACAAAATTTCTATAGAAATAAAATTTTGTTAGATTATTTTTGGGGATCGGCTATATATAATTACTAGCGTAACCCGGCCCGCTTCGCTGCGCCTTCCGAAGCGTATTTGTAGGAACATTTTGTGTTAACTTAGTCAACCATATCCTTCGTGCTGAAAACAAATTAGGAATGATTTGAATTCTTTCGAACAAATCGGACTACTTGCTTTTTTTTTATAGGTACAAATACGGCGGATATGCATATGTAACACGGTTCGTCGTAAAAAATGTCGGGGAGAGGGTGTACCCTTTCCTCCAAATTTTTTAAATAATGTTCTGTATTCAAGTAGTTTGACAATCTTCTATATTTCTTGTGAATTTTAAGTGTGGTTTGTCAAGGAAAGGTATCCTTCTCCTCAACATATCTGAAAATTAAGCACTATATTATAGGTACATACAAAGAATTGCTGTTTCCCATCCAATAAATCGGAAAAAGCAAAAGTAGTAAAAAATTTTACCACATTAACATTTGCTAAAATGTTGGAAAATGATCCTCTACGTTGGCTGCCAATTTCGTGCAAATTTAAGTTCGTTACTAAAAAGAAGTCTGGCGTAAGCCTCTTCCTCTTCCCCAACCAGATATCGAAAAATCATATACTAATTTAAAAATCATGTATAAATTTAATCACCTCTTCCCTCGTTCCCTGTAAATTTCAAATAGATCGGAGATGTTTAACTTTTTGCTCTATTGTTTTAAAGGGACGTCACTTTCCCCGATACAATATCGACAAACAGCGTAGTGAATAGCACCACTAACCTTTCCTGAAAATTCTTGAAACTTTCCTTCAAGTGTGGGGTAAGGAAGGTTGCCTCTTCGTTCATAACCTTCCCCACTGCCTTTGTAAATTTCAAGAAAACTTAAGAATTATGTTTTTTTGCAGTTTTAGAGGAGGATCTCCTCCCCGACCAAATATCGAAAAGTGATGTAGCGTATCTTTTGTAAACGTCTCAGAAAATGTCAAGCAAATTATAAGCCTAAAGGGGCAGCTTCTCTTCCGTCCAAATATCACAAAATCAGGTATCAACTATTAATATCGTAACCTCTCCCCAGTCCTCTGTAAATTTCAAGTAACTCGGTAAAGTTTAATTGTTTCTCTGTATGTACTTAAGAGAAGCGGATGTCTCCCTATGCCCTTTTATTTTTATTAAAAAATCAGGAACCTGATATAAATTTCATAACCTCACACATTTTTTCCGTAAAATTTCAGTCGGGGGAGTTTAGTTTTGTTTTCACTGTACTTAAAAAAAAGTCGGGCAAAGGGGTGGTCCCCCTCCCCGACCAAATATCGAAAAATAATGTAGCGGATTTTTGTCTAGATGCCAAGCCCAACATTCAATGAAAATTTCAAGCAAATCGCATAATTTTGTTCCAAGTTTCAAAAAGTAGGGCAAGGGGGAGGTACCCCCGTCCACATATGAAATCATCAGGTACCCCATATTAATTCCATAACAGCACCGCATGTTCTCTGTAAATCTCAGATAATTTAGAGAATTTTAGTTTTTTTTTCACAGTACTTTAAAAAAAAGTCGAACAACGGGGAGGTCCCCCTCCACCACCAATATCGAAATATAAAGTAGCGGATCTTTGTCTAGATGCCAACCTCAACCTTCAATGAAAATTTCAAGCAAATCGGTCAACTTTGGTCCAATTTTCAAAAAGTCCGACAAAGGGGAGGTCCCCCTCCGCGGCCAGGTGTCAAAAAATGAGGTACTCTATTTTCACCACATGAATGCCCCCTACGATCTCTGAAAGTTTTAAGTAAATCGGTTCAGCCGTTTCGGAGCCAACTCGGAACATACAAACAAACTAACAATCAAACAAACAAATAAACAAACATAGATTGAATTTTATATATATAGATTTTGTTATAATTTTATTTGTATAAAAAATTTTGTTATAATTTTATTTCTATAAAAAATTTTGTTAACATTTTATATCTATAAAAAATTTTGTTAAAATTTTATTTCTATAGAAAATTTTGTTAAATTTTTTTTCTATAGAAAATATTGTCAAAATTTTATTTCTATAGAAAATTTTGTCAAAAATTTATTTTTTATGGAATTTTTTCTTAATTTTTTTTTGTAGAAATTTTTGTCAAAAATTTATTTCTATAGAATTTTTTGTGAAAATTTTATTTCTATAGAATTTTTTGTGAAAATTTTATTTCTATACAAATTTGTAAAGTACGAGTACCTCTTAGTGGGAGAGGAATATTTTGCACAATCTACCAAAACATCAAGAATTCTACCAATCTACCAAACAATAAAAAGTCTACCATTTTTGGTAGAATTCTACCAATTGCGGCAACCGTGTCTAAGACCCCATAAAGTATATATATACTGGGTCATGGTGAAATTCTGAGTCGATCTAGCGATATCCGTTTGTTGAAATCACGCTAACTTCCGAACGAAACAAGCTATCGACTTGAAACTTAGCACAAGTAGTTGTTATTGATGTAGGTCGAATGGTATTGCAAATGGGCTATATCGGAACATATATATGGTGAAAGTATATCGTCTCTAATAACCGTGCAAAAATTGGTCCATAACAGTCCCTAATTAGATATAGCTCCCATATAAACCAACCCCCAGATTTATCTTGCGGAGCCTCTTTGAGAAACGGTTGAAAATTGGTACGTTGTAGTTATATATGGCCTGTAACATCCAAACAAAAATTGGTCCATATCGGTCCATAATATATATAGTCGCCATATAAATCGATCCCCAGATTTTGCTTGTGGGTCCTCTTCGAGGAGGAAATGTCATCCGATCCGGTTGAAATTTGGTACGTGGTGTTAATATATGGTTTCTAACATACACGCAAAATTTGGTCCATATCAGTTCTTAATTATATATAGCCCCCATATAAACCGATCCCGAGATTTGAACTGCGGAGCCTCGGGTAGGAGCAAATTTCATCTGATCCATGTTGAAAAGTGATACGTGGTGTTTATATATGGCCTCTAATACCCATGAAAAAATTGGTCCATATAAATCAATCCCCAGATTTTGTTTGCAGATCCTCTTGAAGGAGCTAAATTCATCCGATCCGTTGGAAATTTGGTACGTGGTGTTCATATATGGCCTCTAACAACCGTGCAAAAATTGGTTCATATCGGCCCATAATAATATATAGCCCCCTTATAAACCGATCCCCACATTTTACCCCCTGAGCTTTTTGTTGGAGGTGATTATATTCCTTCTCTGGGTGTACATACTCGTACGATTAGGACGGGGCGGACTTACGGTCTTATATAGTTGTTTCTTAACAAGTTGTCACTAAACATTTGAGGATTTTTATTGATGTTTTTCGCTTAAAATATGTTTGGTGACAAGAACTAAAAAAAATACTGCCAATGCTGAGTCATGTTCTTCTTGACTTTAGTTAGTTTCTCTTTCTTAGTACTATTCCTATTTGGGCCCCCAATAGAATTTCGTACTCTCCTCGAATGCTGTGGAAGTTAGATTGCTTTTTGTACTTCAAAATTCAGAGTTCTATGTTCTACAAACTCGGAGTTAAGTTCACAATATATTGCACCTTGGTCATATGGCCGGGTCCATTGCAAACAGATGCCCTCTTATTTCAAAAGTTAAAAGTTTTCCATATAATGCGAATTATGCCTTGTTCTCAATAGCCCCTTGTATTAAGCCATGATTCAGGATCACAGCCACATTTTAATTTGGTTCAAGCATCCAATGGCCCAACGTAAACCATATTCAGATACCCATACTTCAAACAACCCCAAGTGAAAAGAACTTTAAATGAAAATCCTTCAAATTCAGCAACGGAGATCAGTTACAATTATCCTTGCTTTGCCAGTTATGAAAATTTGTACATAGATTTCGCAGAGTTTGTTGCTCCATTGCTTTGGTATTGAGTTTTAGTTAACATCGCATCTCCTATCATTGAAATTGCCAAAATGGTAAATGCTGCTCTAAAAGCTTTGAGTTGGAAGCCATAGCCCACTACAATGGTGGTTAGTCGAAAACATTAATGATTTCAATGCATGTGCACACATACAAACATCATCATCGATTATAATCGAAATGGGATTGTAAATCAAATCGCCTTCAATGGTAGTGACTTTAAAATGGGCTTCATTATCACGCCACTGGGCTTCTTTTATGATTCTATGGTTACTGTTTGTAGGAGTGCATACATTCTGGTGTGGTACCATCGCCATTGATGCAATGGAATGGAAGCCATTGTGGTGTAGAGGTGTGCAAGTGATTACTAGTTTACTCACGCTCACGAATACACAGAAGGAATAGTTTACTCACGAATAATATTTTTCATAAGACTCACGCTCACTCCCACCCACTAACACATGAAAAATTTTAAAAAGAATTTCACTCACGATTAGAAAATTTTCATACACACATACCCACAATCAGAAGGGGGTATACAGAGATGTCGTGACTCTCGAAAACTACTTTGGTGTCTCACGTAAACTACTTTGGTGTCTCACGAAAACTACTTTGGTGTCTCACTTATATTCTCATAATTCACGAAAAATCTCCTAACTCACGATATCTCCCTTGGAGAGTGCGTAAATGCGAATAAGAATTAAAAACCTTTAATGACGAGAATAATATGGTAGTAGTTACTGGTGAATGCTAGAACTGTTTGAGAAATTTTCACGGTGAACATGATTGAAACGTGAAAAATCCCACCATCATAGGGTGCCTAGGTTTGGTAAGTGGCAGCCCGATATTTCAGGCTCACTTAGTCTATTCAGTCTATTGTGATACAACAGTGGTGAACTTCTCTCTTATCACTGAGTGCTGTCCGATTCTATGTTAAGCTCAATGACAAGGAACCTCCGGGTTCGAACAGCATTCCACATTGCAGTAAAACCACATAGAGAAGCTTTGAAACACTCAGAAATGTCACCAGCATTATTGTGAGGCGATAATCCACCGCTGAAAAATTTGTTAGTGTTTGGTCGAAACTGGGGTTGAACTCACGACCCTGTGTGTGCAAGGTGGGCATGCTAACCATCGCACCACGGTGCTTAGAATTGTAAGCGAATTTAATTCGTTCGCTGGATTTTATTCGAGAGCATGTGCATTTTCGTTAGTAGATTTTTATACCCTCCACCATAGGATGGGGGAATATTAACTTTGTCATTCCGTTTCTAACTCATCGAAATATTGCTCTAAGACCCCATAAAGTATATATATTCTGGGTCGTGGTGAAATTCTGAGTCGATCTGAGCATGTCCGTCCGTCCGTCCGTCCGTCTGTTGAAATCACGCTAACTTCCGAACGAAACAAGCTATCGACTTGAAACTTGGAACAAGTAGTTGTTATTGATGTAGGTCGGATGGTATTGCAAATGGGCCATATCGGTCCACTTTTACGTATAGCTCCCATATAAACGGACCCCCAAATTTGGCGTGCGATTGCTCTAAGAGAAGCAAATTTCGCCCGATCCGGCTGCAATTTGGTACATGGTGTTCATATATGGTCTCTAACAACCGGGCTGTGGAGCCGGAGTCGGAGTCTTGGAGTCGGAGTCTGAAGATTTTGCTGGAGTCGGAGTCGGAGTCGTAAAAATTTTGCTCGACTCCGACTCCGGCTAAACCAAATTTTTTAAAACACTTCACATTTTTTTAACTAAGCAAGTTTTTACGCAAATTAGTTTCCATTGCGTTATTCATTCGATCAATGTACAGCATGATTGTAAATGAAAATCAACTTCAAATTACGGCTATCTTTTTATGTTTCCTAGAATGTTAGACTAGCAGATGGGCTGGATCGATCCATTTTAATGCCCATATCAATTTATTTCAAATATTTCGAACAATCGAAATTATTTTTTTTTTAATTTTATTTTAAGGTCATATACATATGTGGAATATTGACAGAAAATGTTTTCAAAGTTGTTTTTTATAGAAAATTTTGTCAAAATGTTATTTCTATAAAAAATTTTGTCAACATTTTATTTCTATAGCAAATTTTGTCAAAATTGTATTTCTATAAAAAATTTATTCAAAATGTTATTACTATAGAAATATTTTTTTCTATAGAAAATTTAGTCAAAATTTTATTTCTATAGGAAATTTTGTCAAAATTTTATGACTGTAGAAAGTTGTGTCAAAATTTTGTTTCTATAGAATATTTTGCAAAATTTTATTTCTATAGAAAATTTTGTTTGTTACACAAAAATTTTTTCAAAATTTTATTTCTATTGATAATTTTATTTCTATAAAAATTTAAGTCAAAGTTTTATTTCTATAGAAAATTTTGCCAAATTTTATAGTAATAGATTTTTTATTAGAAAATTTGGTCAAAATTTTATTTCTATAGAAAATTTGGCCAAAATTTTATTTCTATAGAAAATTTTGCCAAAATTTTATAGTAATAGATTTTTTTATGAGAAAATTTGGCCAAAATTTTATTTCTATAGAAAATTTAGTCAAAATATTGTTTCTGTAGAATATTTTGCAGAATTTTATTTACTACACAAAATTTTTTCTAAAATTGTTTTTTTATTGATAATTTTTTCAAAATTTTATTTCTATAAGAAAAAATTGTCAAATTTTATTTCTATAACAAATTTTCTCAAATTTGTTTTACTGATAATCATTGATACTCACTGCTATAAAGAGTGTATTCAAAATTTTATTACTATAGAAATATTTTTTTCTATACAAAATGTAGTCAAAATTTTATTTCTATAGAAAATTGAGTCAAAATTTTTTTTCTATCGAATATTTTGCAAAATTTTATTTCTATAGAAAATTTTGCAAAATTGTGTTTGTTATACAATTTTTGTTTTAAATTGTATTTCTGCTGATAACTTTTTCAAACTTTTATTTCTATAAAAAAATTTTCCCAAATTTTATTTCTATAAAAATTTTATTCAAAATTTTATTTCTATATATTTGGCCAAATTTGATTTCTATAGAAAATTTTGTCAAAATTGTATTTCTATAGAAAATTTAGCCAAATTTTGTTTCTGTAGAAAATTTTGCAAAATTTTATTTACTAGACAAAATTTTTTCCAAAATTGTATGCTCACTGATACTCACTGCTAAGTCGAAAACTTGTAGAAATGACTCAAATTTTCAAATTTTTCAATGAATGAATCATAAATGCATTTTTGCGAAATTGTCTAAACAATTATAAATATTTCCCAAATATTTCCCGAGATTTTGTAGAAGTCTGATTTAAGATTTTATCAAAATGTAGATCTAAATACAAAATTGTGCAGAGTATATTATAATCGGCCCGCCCGACTTTAGACTTTCCTTGCATTTTTATTTTTTGTTAAAATTGTGTTACGTCCAAAAACTTTAGATTTAAATTTTAAGTACAGAGATTTTGTAGAAGTATATACAATTTTGTCTAAATCGATTCAGATTCAAATTCATGCATATGGGAATATAAACCTTTATATAGCTCGCAACAAATTTAAAGGATTTGAGATAGTATCAATAATTTTGGTCCACCAATACATATACTGTTGGTATCTTCTCATATTATGATGGGTACTTATATCATTATTTTATTTATTACACATTGCCCTAAATTTTAAATATATAGTTCAATTGGCATCTAATGTGAAATTAAGACCTTTTTTGTGCACACATAAATAAATACGATACTTTATATCGATTCACTTAGGGTACCCCCACAATAGAACTACAAATTAGTGGTATTAAAATGAGATTTAGTTATATTACACGGAGTCGACTCCGGAGTCGGAGTCGAGCTGATGAAAAATACTGGAGTCGGAGTCGGAGTCGAGCAAAATTGGCTCGACTCCACAGCCCTGCTAACAACCATGCAAAAATTGGTCCATGTCGGTCCACTTTTACGTATAGCCCCCATATGAACGGACCCCCAAATTTGGCTTGCGATTGCTCTAAGAGAAGCAAATTTCATGCGATCCGGTTGAAATTTGGTACATGATGTTAGTATATGGTCTCTAATAACCATACAAAAATTGGTCCACATCGATCCATAATTATATATAGCCCCCATATAAACCGATCCCCCGATTTGGCTTGCGGAGCCTCTAAGAGAAGCAAATTTCATCCGATCCGGCTGAAATTTGGTACATGGTGTTGGTAGATGTTTTCTAATGACCATGCAAAAATTGGTCCACATCGACCCATAATTATATATAGCCCCCATATAAGCCGATCCCCAGATTTGACCTCCGGAGCCTCTTAGAGGCGAAACATTCATCCGATCCGGTTGATATTTGGTACGTGGTGTTATTATATGGTCTCTAACAACCATGCAAGAATTGGTCCATATCGGTCCATAATTACATATAGCCCCCATATAAATCGATCCCCAGATTTGTCCTCCGGAGCCTCATGGAAGAGCAAGATTCATCCGATCCGGTTGAAATTTGCAACGTGGTGTTAGTATAAGGCCGCTAATAACCATGCCAAAATTGGTCCATATCGGTTTATAGTTATATATAGCCGATCCCCAATCACACAAAAATTGGTCCATATCGGTTCATAATTATGGTTGCCACTCGAGCCAAAAATAATCTACCAAAATTTTATTTTTATAGAAAACATTGTCAAAATTTTATTTCTATAGAAAATTTTGTCAAAATGTTATTTCTATAGAAATTTTTTTCCAAAATTTATTTTTATTTTATATTTTATTTTGTCAAAATTTTACTTCTATAGAGAATGTTGTCAAAATTTTATTTTGTCAAAATTTTATTTCTATAGAAACTTTAAACTTAATTATATACGTATTTAATCGGCCTTTTTTAGTTTAATATATACCACACACAAAAAAATTTCACGAACATTTTTCCAATTAAAATTTTAATTGAGTTTTAAAAAATATTCAATTAAAAATTTAATTGATTCAACAAATTTTTTAATTGAAGCAAAAATCAATCACAAAAATAATAGTATCAATTAATTTATTAATTGGATCAATTAACTTTTTAATTGACCTTCAATTAATTTTTTAATTGATACTATCATTTCTGTGATTGAAGACATTTCAATTAAAAATTAATTGGATCAATTAATTTCGTGATTGAATCAGAATTTTTTTTTGTGTGCACGTATGGACTATGTGGTATATATTACGGTGTTAGAAGTTTTAAGATACCTTGCCATCGGCTTCAGTAGAAGTTTCTACGCAATCCATGGTGGAGGGTACATAAGCTTCGGCCTGGACGAACTTACGGCCGTATATACTTGTTCTCATTTTTTTTAGTCAGGCACCCTAACGAACATAATATTTTCTCGATTCGGTCACGCTCACGAACACTCACGCTGTTAACATCAGAGTGACTCACGCTTGGCCCACAAAAATTTTCATGATAATTTTGCCTCATGTACACATCTCTATAGTGGGGCTGTTACATTTCTGTTTATTCCTCTTAAAGTTTATGTTTATATGGCCGCCAATAATACCATCAAGTGGTCTGTTCTACATTCATAAAAGTGAACAAATATGTACGAGCCTAAATGGATGTGCATGTATGTATGAGTGTACTGTATATTGATGAACATTTTCGCATACATATGCAGTTGAATTGGTCCTTGTGAACGAAATTTTACTAATATTGTCGAAAATACCACTTTTTTTGAGTTCATGACTCGTATTTGCATTTACAACGGAAAATATCCTTTGCTTCAGTGGTTCAGAGGCTATGCAAGGCGACAAGGGCCATTAAGGACATAAATATTTTAATGAATTTTGTAATCATAATTATACAATGATATATTGATGTAATATTGAATTTTTTTTCCACAAAAAAAAAATAGTTTGGCTACCCAATTTCCACATTCGGTAGTAGTAAAAATTTGGATCATCTTCAATGAAGATTACATGCACTGACAAAAATATGTACGTGATATTAAAGATTTCGCAACCTAAATTTTAGGATGCGAAATTTACAAAATATTAATATTTCTTTAAAATAACGAAATATTAATTAAAATAAAATTTTTGATTTTTGCTTCAAACTTGCGTTCCTCCGTTAAGGCCGTATGGCTTTGAACTAAGGCAAATTTTCCTTAAAGTAAAGAAAAACATTATTAAATTAAAGACATTGTCCCTAAATTAACAAATATATTTTTTTCAGTGTGTGCCATTGGACGGAAGTACCTCAATTTTCGGATTCTCTGCATTGCTGTATACTGCTCATCGAATGGTTTGTTAATTGGTCACTGGTATAGGTTAGGTGGCAGCCCGTTGTATCAGGCTCACTTAGACTATTCAGTCCATTGTGATACCACATTGATGAACTTCTTCTCTTATCACTGAGTGCTGCCCGATTCGATGATAAGCTCAATGACAAGGGACCTACTTTTTATCACCAACATTACTGAGTTGGGATAATCCACCGCTGAAAAACTTTTTGGTGTTAGGTCGAAGCAGGAATCGAACCCACGACCTTGTGTATGCAAGGCGGGCATGCTAACCATTGCACCACTTTGGCTCCCGTGCCACTGGTATGCACCAGTGGACCCACGTTTCATCGACTTCACGACACTGCGAAAAAACTGTCTTGTTTAACGCTTAACCAAAATACATTTTGTTCGGTGGTATAACAAACACGACACCTATCGTACCGGCACCAAAACTAAAATCGAAATCTCCAGTCATTGCTAAGTAATTGAATCCTTCAATAGGCGTCGAATGCACGGTTGTCCAGGTTGGTAGAACTCTACAAAAAATGGTCGATTTTTTACTATTTGGTAGATTGGTAGAGTTATTGATGTTTTGGTAGATTTTGCAAAATATTCTTCTCCAATTCTTAAATATAGAAAAATTTTAACAAAATTTTTTATACAAATATAATTGTGGCAAAATATTCTATAGAAATAAAATTTTGACACAATTTTCTATATAAATAAAATTTTGATTTATTTTTCTATAAAATAAAATCTTGACAAAATTTATATAAAAAAAATTTTTTTGACAAAATTTTCTAAAGAAAAAAATTTTTGACACAATTTTTTTATAGAAATAAAATTTTGACAAATTTTTTTATAGAAATAAAATTTTGACAAAATTTTCTATAGAAATAAAATTTTGACAAAATTTTCTATAGAAATAAAATTTTGACAAAATTTTCTATAAAAATAAAATTATGAGAAAATTTTCTATAGAAATAAAGTTTTGACAAAATTTTCTATAGGAATTACATTTTGACAAATTGTTCTCTATGAATAAAATTTTGACACCATTTTCCATAGAAATAAAATTTTGACTAAATTTTCTAAAGAAATAAATTTTTGACACAATTTTTTTATAGAAATAAATTTTGTTGTTGTTTCTTTATTTCAGCTTAAAAACATACATTGACTAAACTACAAGTGTAGCTTAACCAACAGAGGAAAAGAATGTTTGTCAAATTTATTTGGACAAAGCCCTATAGACTGCAAGATGGTTGGATGGACTCACGTTTCGGAATTAACACATTCCTCATCAGCATTCTCTACTTGCAGAAAAACTATCAACCAATTATCAGAATAAATTCAGGCAGTTCATTAAACCCAATAAACAATGAACCACACTTGAACCTTCCGAAAAAAGGTTTTACATTGGTAGCCGGCTTATGCTGAAATAAATTCGTACAAACATATCTCTTTTCCTTTGCCACCGTCAAATCATCGATTTGAGTGCAGTTGGCTGGGTTTATTTTGAGCGTGCTTCCTCTTCTTTCCTCCGTTTTGTTTTGTTATTGTTGGTTTTGTTCTTTAATCATTGTTGTTGTTTTTGTTTTGTTTTTTGATTTCAGCTTAAACTACAAGTGCAGCTTGACTAAACTACAAGTGTAGCTTAACCAAGCCCTATAGAAAATTTTGACAAAATTTTCTGTAGGAATTAAATTTTGACAAATTCTTCTCTAGAAATAAAATTTTGACAAATTCTTCTCTAAAAATAAAATTTTCCATAGAAATACAATTTTGGCAAAGTTTTCTATAGAAATAAAATTTTGACAAAATATTTTACGAAATAAAATTTTGACAAAATTTTTTATAGGAATTAAATTTTGACAAATTCTTCTCTAGAAATAAAATTTTGACAAAATTTTTTATAGAAATACAATTTTGACAAAATTTTCTACCGAAATAAAATTTTGACAAAATTTTCTATAGGCATTAATTTTGACAAAATTTTCTATAGGCATTACATTTTGACAAAATTTGCTATAAAAATAAAATTTTGACAAAATTGTTTATAGAAATGAAATTTTGACAAAACTTTCTACCGAAATAAAATTTTGACAAAATTTTTTATCGGTATTAAAATTTGACAAAATTTGCTATAGAAATAAAATTTTGAAAAAAAATTTTATAGACAAAAATTTTTGACAAAATTTTCTACCGAAATAAAATTTTGACAAAATTTTCTATAGGAATTAAATTTTGACAAATTCTTCTCTAGACATAAAATTTTGACAAATTCTTCTCTAGACATTATATTTTGACAAAATTTTCCATAGAAATAAAATTTTGACAAAGTTTTCTATTGAAATAATATGTTGACAAAATTTTCTATAAAAATAAAATTTTGACAAAATCTTCTTTAGAAATAAAATTCTGGAAAACTTTTCTATAGAAATAAAATTTTGACAAAATTTTCTATAGAAATAACATTTTGACAAAAGTTTATATAGAAATAAAATTTTGAAAAAAAATTATGGAAATAAAATTTTGACAAAATTTTCTATAGAAATAAAATTTTGACAAAATTTTCTATAGGAATTAAATTTTGACAAATTCTACTGATATAAAATGTTGATAAAATTTTCCAGAGAAATAAAATTTTGACAAAATTTTCTATAGAAAAAAAATTTTGAAAAACAAAAATTCTATAAAAATAAAATTTTGAGAAAATTTTCTATAGAAATAAAATTTTGACAAATTTTCTACCGAAATAAAATTTTGACAAAATTTTCTAAAGGAATTAAATTTTGACAAATTCTTCTATAGAAATAAAATTTTGACAAACTTTTCTATAGAAATAAAATTTTGAAAACATTTTCTATAGGAATTAAATTTTGACAAATTCTTCTTTAGAAATAAAATTTTAACAAAATTTTCTATAGAAATAAAATGTTGACATTTTCTAAAAAAATAAATTTTTGACAGAATTTATTTAAAGAAATAAATTTTTTAGAAAATTTTCTATAGGCATTAAATTTTGACAAAATCTGCTATAGAAATAAAATTTTTCCAAAATTTTTTATAGAAATAAAATTTTGACAAAATTTTTTACCGAAATAAAATTTTGACAAAATTTTCTATAGGAATTAAATTTTGACAAATTCTTCTCTAGAAATAAAATTTTGACAAATTTTTCTATAGAAATAAATTTTTGGCACAATTTTTTTATAGAAATAAATTTTTGAGAATATTTTCTACCGAAATAAAATTTTGACAAATTCTTCTCTAGAAATAAAATTTTGAAAAAATTTTCTATAAAAATAAAATTTTGACAAAAATTTCTATAGAAATAAAATGTTGACAAAATTTTTTATAGAAATAAAATTTTGACAAAATTTTCTACCGAAATAAAATTTTGACAAAATTTTCTATAGGAATTAAATTTTGACAAATTCTTCTCTAGAAAAAAATTTTGACAAAATTTTCTATAGAAAAAAATTTTTGACACAATTTTTTTACAGAAATAAATTTTTGAGAAAATTTTCTATAGAAATAAAATTTTGACAAACTTTTCTACAGAAATAAAATTTTGC
Source organism: Haematobia irritans (assembly GCF_050003625.1). NCBI lineage: Eukaryota > Metazoa > Arthropoda > Insecta > Diptera > Muscidae > Haematobia > Haematobia irritans. Next base: position 31,875,407 of record NC_134401.1, read on the forward strand.
CGAAATTTTCTAAAGAAATAAATTTTTGACCCAATTTTTTATAGACATAAATTTTAAAGAAAATCTTCTATAGAAATAAAATTCTGGCAAAATTTTCTATAGAAATAAAATTTTGACATAATTTTCTATAGAAATAAAATTTTGACAAAAGTTTCTATAGAAATAAAATTTTGAAAAAAAAATTTTCTATTGTAATTAATTGTTGACAAATTTTTCTATAGAAATAAAATTTTGACAAAATTTATATAATAATAAATTTTTGACGAAATTTTCTAAAGAAATAAATTTTTGACACAATTTTTTTTATAGACATGCATTTTTGAGAAGATTTTCTATAGAAATAAAATTTTGACAAAATTTTCTATAGAAATAAAATTTTGACAAAATTTTCCATAAAAATAAAATTTTGACAACATTTTGCAAAATAAACTTGTTTTGTTTGGTAAATGTTTCTACTAATGTTGGTAGATCACTTCTGGCTCGTGTGGCAACCGTGGTCGGATGTCAAATCGGTTTATATGCGGGCTACATATAATTATAAACCAAAAAATCTGGTACCAAATTTCAAACTATCGGATGAAATTTGCTCTTCCCAAAGCCTCTGCAAGACAAATTTGAAAAATATTGCTTTCATTTGTTAGCGTGATTGCCACAGACGGACGGACAGATGAACATATGGATGTCGCCAAATCGACTCCGAAATTCACAACGACCCGGAATGTATATATACTTTATGGGGTCTTAGACCAATAGGACCTTCCCCATCCTATGGTGGAAGGTATAAAACATGTTTTCTTAATTAAAAAAAAATAGGTTTTATCTATAATCCAAAAATTAATTCTCTCAGTTAATTTAAAAATTATTTCGTTTAATCAAAAATCTTTTCCTTACTTTAAGAAAAATTTTCTTTACTTCAAAAACATAAGACTTTAACAGAGGCACACAAATTTCGAAGATTCCTCTCCCAAATTTAAAGAAAGAAATATTTAGAACAAATGCTATAAACTTTCTTTTTATTAAAATTTCCTTATTATAAATAAAAAATCTTCTTGATAAGGTGCATACCCTACAATTTAGGATGCATAATATTTCATATTAGGTCAATATGTAAAACGTGACCAATAGGTATTTCAACTTTTGTATGTCGATTGAATTCTTCACCACCTGCTTAGGGTTATGCTGCTCAAAAAGTAGAATGGGAAATTTCAGAGGCCCTACATAATCCTACCCTGTGGAGATTCACCATTTTTCCCAAGCAAACATAGATACTCCATACACATTCCAATATTTCCATTGGCACCTCCATAGCCCACCATTGTGGATACTCTAAAAGTGTTGTGGAAATGACATTCAATGTTATGCCTCTCATAATTTATGAGTTTTCATTTACGTGCTTAAAATAGTGCAAATCGCGTTCTTGGACCCCCTCCTCCATCCGGCATCAACGCCAGCACTAGACTCTCCTGTAGAATTTTGTTCTTTCTCCTTGCAAATAAACGAAAGGAAGGAAAACCGGAGGGATATAGGCTTTTTGATGTCGTAACTTTTTTTTCCACCGAATGGCTTTTACAAATAATATCGATCGATTTTATGCCTGAATCTTTCACAGACGGCAAGAGTTCACATGCATGCATGCCTACATGCATGGATTACAGAAGGTTTTCCATTTTGAGATATTATTTTTGGTCGGAACGGAATACTTTTTCAATGTTACCGCTTGGCGAATTGGTCACAAGTTCGAACGGGAATGTGCTGGTTTGGTAATTGGCAGCTTTCGGGGGAGACAAGGTGACATGTGAGTGTGTTTGTGTGTGAATATAAGTGGCCTGCATGGTTTATTAGTTAAATGTTATGCTGATGGAAATGGTTACCGGGATATGTGTTCCAGGCTAACCATAAACGGTATGACGATGCCAATGTTAGCGAGTTCCGCTGATGATGGTGGTTAATAGGCCACTATTTTTGTCTGATCACACATGAGAATGGTCCTTGTGTGTTAGCTAACACCAACGGCATGCCTCTATAGCCTTTATGGATTTTTGCCTCAACCATGCGATGCATCCATTCCAAATGCTAAGCAATTAAAGGTGGACATAATTGATGTTTATATTTTGACAGGAAGTCATAATTAAGTAAAACATTCATACACATATTGTCGTGTTATAGTTCACTATAGCTGAACTTCATTTCCTTACCACATGAAGTGATTTGGGTTTTTTTTCTCCAATATTTGTGCCTCTTTGCTTGGATCATGATCTCAATGGCAATGCTAAGAATTTATGCCATTAATCTTCTAAAAGAATTTCGATAAATATTGTCTGCTGAAATTATTGATGCAAAATGGTCATAATTGAAATGATTGCCAATACCGATGGACTTTTGTGGTCAATGATCCCATGAAGTAAGAAGCCTAAAAAATTTTAGTTTATCTTCAGCATATGGAAATTCTTAAAATGTTAACTGAGTGTTTGTGTTATTTTTTATGTCGAAAGTGGACAGAAAAACTAGTATAGTGGTAAACAAAATCAAAAAGTAAAACAAATATATATTCAGAGTAGCCGATATGTGATTCAACCAATTTCAGGTTGCTATCAATTTTAAACACGGTTGCCATGGTTTTATTTCTATAGAAAATTTTGTCACAATTTTAATTCTATAGAAAATTTTGTCAAAATTTTATTTAAAAAAAAAAAAATTGTCAAAATTTTATTTTCATAGGGGTACATTAACTTTGTTATTCCATTTGTAACACTTCGAAATATTGTTCTAAGACTCCATAAAGTATATAACACAGTGTTGCCAATTTGGTGCTTTTAGCACCAAATTTAGTGCTTTTTGATTTCTAAAAAGCACCAAATTGCCTTTTTGGTGCCTTTTGAAAAAAAGTACCAACTTGGTGCTTTTTGGCATTTTCATTTAGTGCTTTTGGTGCTTTTTTTTATTTTGAACAGTATTAAGTAATTGATACAAAAATTTTGATTAGACTTTCAAGAGCTGAAGAAACTCAAATTTATTGCAAATATAGAATTTGATTGTTATGAAGATGGTATTGATTATTTTTTAATTAATATTGTTATTTAGGGTATTCTGTAGGAAAGTCGAACGATGAGTGCCGAATTTTTGAATTTGGTAAAGATGTCATTAAAAACGTTTGTATTAAATTCACAAAAGCACACACAACTGAAATAAGCAATAGACTCCTTCCGTATATTAATATTTTGAAAGTTGAAAAAAATCACTGATCAAAATGAATTGGACGAAAGCATTAAAACTGATCAAAGTGTATACTTGAATAGCGGTTCATAATGGTGAGTACTAAGTTTGAGTTTTGCCGCTAAAGTGAAAACTATATCAGTAAAAAAGGCATAAAATTATGCATATTTGCTGCAAATTTTATTATAAGTTGATGGGGTATAGCCAAAAGCAAATTTTCATAAAGTTTGTATTCCTTAAAGTATTGTATTCATAAAGTTTGAATTATTAAAGAAAAGTAATTGGAAACAAATGACTATTTTAGCAGCTAAACTCGATCTTAATACCCACCTTAACTTCATAAAATTCAATTCACAAAAGTTCTATAATACATCTTCGGAAGTTGTTTTTTTTTTAGTAGAACATTTAATTTTCGATTTTGTGGTGGAAGATGGTATGTTAGAATTTATAATATATTTTTGGTGCTTTTTAGCCTTTGGGAGTTGGCACCACTGATATAACATATACTCTGGGTCGTGGTGAAATTCTGAGTCGATCTAAGTATGTCCGTCTGTTGAAATCACGCTAACTTCCGAACGAACCAAGTTATCGACTTGAAACTTGGAATAAGTAGTTGTTATTGATGTAGGTCGGATGGTATTGCAAATGGGCCATATAGGACCACTTTTACGTATAGCCCGCATATAAACCAACCCCCCAGATGTGACTTGCGGAACTTCAAATTTCATCCGATCCTGTTTAAATTTGGTACGTGGTGTTAGTTTATGGTCTCTAACAACCATGCACAAATTGGTCCATATCGGTCCATAATTATATATAGCCGCCATAAAAATCGATCCCCAGATTTATCCTCCGGAGCCTCTTGGAGGAGCAAACTTCATCCGATCCAGTTGAAATTTGGTATTTGGCTTGCGGAGCCTCTTAGAGAAGTAAATTTCATCCGATCCAGTTGAAATTTGGTACGAGATGTCAATATATGGTCTCTAATAACCATGCAGGAATTGGTCCATATCGGTCCATTATTATATATAAACCGATCCCCAGATTTGTCTTCCGGAGCCTCTTGGAGGAGCAAACTTCATCCGATCCAGTTGAAATTTGGTACGAGGTGTACATATATGTTATGGTCTCTAATAACCATACAAAAATTGGTTCATATCGGTCCATAATTATATTTAGCCCCCATAAAAACCGATCCCCAGATTTGAACTCCGGAGCATCTTGGAGGAGCAAACTTCACCCGATCCGGTTGAAATTTGGTATTTGGGTTGCGGAGCCTCTTAGAGAAGTAAATTTCATCCGATCCAGTTGAAATTTGGTACGAGATGTCCATATATGGTCTCTTATAACCATGCAGGAATTGGTCCATATCGGTCCGTTATTGTATATAGCCTCCATATAAATCGATTCCCAGATTTGTCCTCCGAAACCTCTTGGAGGAGCAAAATTCATCCGATATCTACCAAAATTTTATTACTATAGAAAATGTTGTCAAAATTTTATTTCTATAGAAAACTTTGTCAATTTTGTTTTTCTATAGAAATTTTGTCAACACTTTATTTCTATAGAAAATTAAAATATAGAGAATTTTGTCAAAATTTTGTTTCTGTAGAAAATTTTGTCAAAATTTTATTTCTATAGAGAATTTTGTCAAAATTTTATGTCTATAAAAAATTTTGTAAAAATGTTATTTCTATAGAAAATTTTGTCAAAATTTAATTTTATAGAAAATTTTGTCAAAATTTAATTTTATAGAAATTTTTTTTCAAAGTTTTATTTCTATAGATAATTTTGTCAAAGTTTTGTTTTAATAGAAAATTTTGTCAAAATTGTATTTCTATAGAAAATGTTGTCAAAATTTTATTTCTATAGAAAATTTTGACAAAATTTTGTTTCTATGGAAATTTTTGTCAATTTTTTTTTTCTATAGAGTATTTTGTCAAAATTTTATTTCTATAAAAAATTTTGTAAAAATGTTATTTCTATAGAAAATTTTGTCAAAATTTAATTTTATAGAATTTTGTTTCAAAGTTTTATTTCTATAGATAATTTTGTCAAAGTTTGGTTTTGTCAAAATTGTATTTCTATAGAAAATGTTGTCAAAATTTTATTTCTATAGAAAATTTTGTCAAAATTTTATTTCTATGGAAATTTTTCTCAAAATTTTTTTTCTATAGAGTATTTTGTCAAAACACACACAATAAACGTATAATACATATGACAGCAATTAATTTTATAGATCGGGTTCTAAGGATAAGTGATGCAGAATTTCACAAGGAGAATGAAATAAAAATAAAACAAATATTGACCGCAAACGAGTTTCCAAATAGAATAATATACAGACTGATTAATCGCGTTAAAAATAAAACAATTGAAAAGCGTTTTTTAAAATCGGACATATATAACAAGGACAAAATTCAAATTGCATCACGGACGTCAAGAACAGTAAAAGAGTTATTTAACAATACAAAGTCAAAAATAAAGAGTGAGGACAAGAGTAATATAGTATACAAAATTAAATGTAATGGGGACAAGTCCAACATATGTCCAATGGCATATGTTGGCACTACAATGACTAAACTTAAGACAAGACTTTCGTCGCATAAATCAGACCATAAAGCTACAGACAAGTCGGTAGAACAAAAAACAGCACTGGCAGCTCACTGTACAACAACAGGACACAAGCCCAACTTTACAGACGTCGAGATACTTGCTCAAGAGAATAATCATAGACGAAGATACACTCTTGAGATGCTCAATATAAAATATCTCTCTCCTGACAAAAGAATGAATTTCAAAAAAGACACGGAAGAATGCGCCAGAATGTATCGTCAAAATTTTATTTTTATAGAAAATTTTGTCAAAATTTTATTACTATAGAAAATTTTGTCAAGATTTTGTTTCTATAAAAGTTTGTCAAAATTTTATTTCTATAAAAAAATTTTGTCAAGATTTTGTTTCTATAGAAAATTTTTTTCAAAATTTTATTTCTGTAGAAAATTTTGTCAAAATTTTATTTCTATAAAAATTTTTTCAAAATTTTATTTCTACAAAAAATTTTGTCAAAATTTTATTTCTATAGAAAATTTTGTCAAAGTTTTATTTCTATAGATAGTTTTGTCAAAATTTTATTTCTATAGAAAATTTTGTCAAAATTTTATTTCTATAAAAAATTTTGTCAAAGTTTTATTTCTATAGATAGTTTTGTCAAAATTTTATTTCTATAGAAAATTTTGTCAAAATTTTATTTTTATAGAAAATGTTGTCAAAATTTTTTTGCTATAGAAAATTTTGTCCATATGTTATTTCTTAAAAAAATGTCAACATTTTATTTCTATAGAAAATTTTTTTTTTTAGAAAATTTTGGAAACTTATCAGGTGATCATTTGCTTCAGGTTTTATATGTTTCTCCGCCAGGTCTCAATAACATCCGATTTATTATGTCGATAGGTTTGTAAACGAATCCATTTTTGCGCCTATTGAGTTCAATAATTAATTGTTTCTTCTTTTTATAGGGATGACTATGAAAATCGCTTTAAATAAATCCATTGTTGCAAGGCTACTTGTTATTTTGTTTCAATGAAGGTCATGGTGACAACGAATTTAAAATTTTAGTAAAATTAATTTCAGAATTGTTCATGGTAACGATAACAGAACTTAGAATCTAACCGACAACAGTTCTGTATTGATATATTGTAAGTACACTCATAAAAAGTTATGTATTGATATATTGTAAATACACTATAGCTAATTTGATTTTATTTTTATTTAGTAAAATTTTCTCAATATGAGAAAGTTTCCTTCACTTAATTTGTGCAAAATTTAAATTTAAAAGGTGCAAAAATGTTAACGCAAATGAAGCATAGTTTCGCATTTCAAAGCAAATAGTCTAGAAGTGAAAAATATGATCGCATATAATAAATATTCTTGATCTTATCGTAATATATTGTGTTTATTATTTTGAATATATTCATACATTTTTAATTTTCCAAAATTTATCTAAATATGTCTAAAATGTGTTTCTGGTGTTTTCTCCTTTTGGAGTGTACCTAAACTAATTCCATAGAATACACTCTCTCTCTCTCTCTCAAATTCTTTAAACAAATATACCATGGTTATTGCATTTTTTTCGCCAGTAACTAACCAATTCTAAGAGCCACTTCTTATTCTAGACATTTCCATTGAATTTTGAAAGTAGGAAAGGAAGAGAGAAAAAAGTAATTTAAACTTTTTTTCCTCGAAAGCCATTAACAAAAAGGGACAGGACATTGTCATTGGTTAGTAGCTGCTGCCAGTTTGGTACAGCTTTGACACATGTTACTGTGAAACAGCTAAAAGCATAGCTTTTGACATATATTAACCTTCACTAAGTGTAATACGTTATTTAAGATTCACAGCTAGTGCGAGGAGGGGAAAACGATTATCTGGAAATAACACCATGTATGCTTACGATCGTTTTCGACCATTTTTGATTCGAAAATCCATATTTCGTCTTGCGAAAGCTGTATAAATCTAAAAAAACAATAAAAACTACAAAATGAATGGCAGAGGCAACAAATGGCCAAAATTGAAGATGGAGGAAAAAAACACCCGAGAGTAGTCTTCCTAAGAATTTTTCAACAATGGCTGTGTGTAAAGTCGGCAAAAAGCAGTCGGCAACGAAAACACAAAGACATTTCACCACCACGAAAATCAAGACCAACACTTTAATACTATCACATGAAATCACACATACATACAAACGGTGATTGTAGTGAACAGGGATGGAGTTTCGTCAAATATTTTTATATAGACCGATCAACCGATTTGTATTTTTGTGGGCATGGAAACCGCAATTTTCATTTGGTTTGTTTGGATATGAAATCCAGAGGTATTTTAGTTCAATTAATAGCTGTGCTATATTCTGTATATATAGGGCAATGTTTTGACACAGAAGTCCCTTGCGGTGCGAAACATAAGATAGCAGAAATAAAAGATTTATAGACATTTAAATGATGGAGGGCTCTAACGAAAGCCACTTATGGTTTTCTAGCCAAATATAAAGCAATCACACTATCACACTTGAATTCCATCACGAATAACTTTATTTCAAAATCCAAAGATCAAAATGATTTTGTAAGTTTGTAAACAAAAGAAGTTTACACGGCCGTCAGTTCGGCCAGGCCGAATCTTATGTATTCTCCAATATAGATATGCATAGAAACTTCTACTAAAGACTGTCATCCACAATCGAACTACTTCGGCTGCGGTCACACTTGCCGATGGCAAGGTATCGTAAAACTTCTAAACGCCGTGTTCTCAATTGTATGTTAGTCCATACGGGGTATATATTAAACAAAACAAGTATATACGGCCGTAAGTTCGGCCAGGCTGAATCGTATGTACCCTCCACCATGGATTGCGTAGAAACTTCTACGAAAGACTGTCATCCACAATCGAAATACTTGGGTTGTGGTATCTTAAAACTTCTTAACATCCTTTCCTAAATTGTGAGTTAGTCCATACGTGGTATATATTAGACAAAGAAGTTATGTATAGTTAAGTCAACAAATAATTACGAATCGATATGGACTTTTTGCACGGTACGTAGAGAGCCAGAATTGAAATATGGGGGTCGCTTATATGGTTGCTATATACAATTATGAACTTGATATGGACCAATTTTTGTGTGATTGGAAATGGATTTATCTGAGGGATATATATAACTATAGACCGATATGGACCTAGTTAGGCATGGTTCTTAACGACTATATACTAGCACAATGTACCAAATTTCAACTCCCTCGGATGAAATTTGCTCCTCCAAGAGGCTCCAAAACCAAATCTCGGGATCGGTTTATATGGGGCTATATATGATTATGGACTGATATGGATCACTTTTGGCATGGTTGTTAAATATCATATACTACCACCACGTACCAAATTTCAACCAGATCGGATGAATTTTGCTTCTCCAAAAGGCACCGGAGGTCAAATCTGGGGATCGGTTTATATGGGAGCTATATATAATTATGGGCTGATAGGAACCAATTCCTGCATGGTTGTTGGATACCATATACTAACATCACGTACCAAATTTCAACCGAATGGGAAGAATTTTGCTCTTCCAAGGGGCTCTGGAGGTCAAATCTGGGGATCGGTTTATATGGGGCCTATATAATTATGGGCCCATTTCGACCAATTTTTGCATGGGAGTTTGAGGCCATATATTAACACCATATACCAAATTTCAACTGAATCAGATGAATTTTGGTCTTCCAAGAGGCTCCAGAGGTCAAATCTGGTGATCGATTTATATGGGGGCTATACCATATACTAACATCACGTACCAAATTTCAACCGAATGGGAAGAATTTTGCTCTTCCAAGGGGCTCTGGAAGTCAAATCAGGGGATCGGTTTATATGGGGCCTATATAATTATGGGCCCATTTCGACCAATTTTTGCATGGGTGTTTGAGGCCATATATTAACACCATGTACCAAATTTCAAATGAATCAGATGAATTTTGGTCTTCCAAGAGGCTCCAGAGGTCAAATCTGGTGATCGATTCATATGGGGGCTATACCATATACTAACATCACGTACCAAATTTCAACCGAAAGGGAAGAATTTTGATCTTGCAAGGGGCTCTGGAAGTCAAATCTGTGGATCGGTTTATATGGGGCCTCGACCCAGAATATATATACTTTTAATATACCTCCCATCCTATGGTGGAGGGTATAAAAAAGCCGATTAAATACGTAAATAATTCAGTTTGATAAATTTTTCTATAGAAATAAAATTTTGACAAAATTTTCTATAGCAATAAAATTTGACAAAATTTGCTATAGAAATAAAATATTGACAAAATTTTCTATAGAAACAAAATCTTGATAAAATTTTGTACAGTAATAAAATTTTGACAAATTTTTTATAGAAATAAAATTTTGACAAAAGTTTCTATAGAAAACAAATTTTGACAAAATTTTCTATAGAAATAAAATTTTGACAAAATTTTCTATTTAAATAAAATTTTGATAAAATTTTCTATAGAAATAAAATTTGGACAAAATCTTCTATAGAAATAAAATTTGGACAAAATTTTCTATAGAAATAAAATTTTGACAAAATTTTCTATATAAATAAAATTTTGACATTTTCTATAGAAATAAAATCATAACAAAATTTTGTATAGAAATAAAATTTTGACAAAATTTTCTATAGCAATAAAATTTTGACAAAATTTTCTATAGAAATAAAATTTTGACAAAATATTCTATTGAAACAAAATCTTGACAAAATTTTATATAGAAACAAAAATTTTGACAAAATTTTCTATAGAAGCAAAATCTTGACAAAATTTTGTATAGAACTAAAATTTTGACAAAATGTTCTATAAAAGTAAAATTTTGAAAAAATTTTTTACATAAATAGAAGTTTAACAAAATTTTAATATTTTTTGGTATATTATTTTTAGCGATATGGACCAATTATTTTCTATAGAAAAAAAATTTTTTCACAAAACTTTCTACAGAAATAAAACTGTGTCAAAAATTTGTCCATAGAAATAAAAATTTATCAACATTTTCCATAGAAATAAATTTTTGAAAAAATTTTCTATTGAAATAAAATTTTGATAAAATTTTCTATAGAAACAAAATCTTGACAAAATTTTGTATAGAAATAAAATTTTGACAAAATTTTCTATAGAAATAAAATTTTGAAAAAAAAATTATAGAAATAAAATTTTGGTAGGTTATTTTTGGCGATATGGACCAATTTTTGAGTGATTGGACATCGTCTATATATAACTATAGACCGATATGGACTAATTTTGGCATGATTGTTAGCGGCCATATACTATGAATCGAGATATTCAGTCCAATGTGATATCTTTTATCAGGGAAGACGGATTTGCAATATCTTATTAGGGATATTGGAATGTTTTATCAGGGAAGACGGATTTTTTTAGGTTCGCCAAATAACAGGCTATCTTCGTAGACCAACTCATCTTCACAAAAGGCCCTCCCTAGGTCAGCCGTTATTCCAGCTATTTATAATATAAAGCCTATGGAAATACATATGAAGGTTTATTGTTCTTCTTACATACATTTCGCCCGGAGGGAAGTAAATTCAAAGGGGAAATCCTTATTATTGTTGAATAGAACTGAGTTGAGTTGATTTAGTCGAGTAGCATAGTAATTCTTTACTTCATCTCTACTCGACATAGCCAGCAATTCAACACAAAAAAAGCAACAGCACCGGTAATATTCATATGCCAACATGTGGCGCAATTTTCTGCAATACAAAAGTGACAATTTGATTTATCACCACACTTTGGTTTTATTGCGGCATTATTTTTTCCATTCTTTGTGGAGTGACTTCAGCCTTTAGACTTTATGCTTTTTGGTCTCTTGGACACATTCGTTTTTTTATTTTTATTTTATTATAGCTTGGCTTTGGCCGATTTTTATACTTTTTAGCATATCCGAGAGGATATTTAAATGGAAACGTGTCTTCCTAAGTGAGAGTGTATGTGCTCCTTCATGGAAATATGGACTTTAAAGTGTCCATTGGTAGCAGATGCTTCTGATGATGTTGGTGTTGCCATTGAATATTACACGACTTTGGCAATGGTTTAGTTTATTTTCCTGCCCTAAAACTGTTCGTAATGTTTTATTGGCATTTTCAAGGTAATAGAAGACTATTGACTATGCAACAAATAATTTTAGAAAATAAGTAATCCAGGAAAGCATTTACTAGGGTTTAAGATGAGCATTTTTTTTTTCATATATTGGAAAGGACGACGGATTTCTTCAGCGGTCTGTGAACAAATCAAATTGATTTGGAATAAGAAAAGTGGTAAGAATTCTAGAAATCACAAATTTTTTTTAACCACGAAATTAATTGAAATATCTTCAAAAATGCTTGATTAAAAAATTAATTGATTTCATAAACTAATTTTAATTAATTTTTGTAATAGATTCAATAAAAATTTTAACTGATGTTGATAGCAAAACTCATTTAATTTGTTATTTAAAAACGTAACTATTTTCAATCACTTTCTTAACTGACTTACGGCCATTTTCATGTAGCTCCGTTAGGCTTTAACTCCCAGTTAACAGGAAGTAAATTGTAAATATCTTCTCTCCGGTTAACTTTTACTGAAAATAATTCCAGCGGTTAATGTCCTAACTGTCATATGAAATATATAGGCAAGACGACAGATATGTCGATAGTACGGTTTAAAGTTTCGTTAGCTAACGTAGCACTAACAGAGCTTCATGAAAATGGGGGTTAGTGTTTTTGGTTTGATTAAAAAATTCTTTGACAAATAAAATTTTAATTAAAAATTTATAAAATATATAATATATTTTTAACTAACTTCTGAGTTTGTACCAATTGTACAAATTATTTTTTTAATTAATAATTTAAATGTTTTCCATTATTGACTTAATTGACCAAATATCAATTATAAGAGAAAATGAGACATTTAATTGGTATCGTAACAGTACATAAAACACTTGAAAAACGTATAGTAATAATTGATGCTATTTGATTGTGTCTGGGCCAGTAGTCCACGGAAGACTTCTACCATTTTCTGTGGCAGTGATTTTCGAGTCTGCAGTTTACATGATATATCTGCCCTCATCAAGGCTTCTGAGTGAATGACCTCGAAAACTTATTGAAGAATGCAAATATGATAGAATTAATGTTGACGGAGAAAAATTGACGATTATGACGGAACAACTATAAAGAATTTATTTATTCAGTCTTTGGATAATTCACAATATAATCCTTACCGACTCGCTAATTTGTAAATTGTATATTTGATCCATTGTAATTCTTCAAATTTCAACCGGATCGGGTGAATTTTGCTCTTCGAAGAGGCTCCGGAGTTCAAATCTGGGGACCGATTTATATGGGGGCTATATATAATTATGGAACGATATGGACCAATCGTTCCAAATTTCAACCGGAGGTCCAATCTGGGGATAGGTTTATATGGGGGCTATCTATAATTATGGCCAGATATGAACAAAGTTTTGCATGGTTGTTAGATACCATATAAAGGGTGATTCTTTTGAGGTTAGGATTTTCATGCATTAGTATTTGACAGATCACGTGGGATTTCAGACATGGTGTCAAAGAGAAAGATGCTCAGTATGCTTTGACATTTCATCATGAATAGACTTACTAACGAGCAACGCTTGCAAATCATTGAATTTTATTACCAAAATCAGTGGCAGAAAATCCGCTTTTTTATCGACAAATTTTGTTCAGCGATGAGGCTCATTTCTGGTTGAATGGCTACGTAAATAAGCAAAATTGCCGCATTTGGAGTGAAGAGCAACCAGAAGCCGTTCAAGAACTGCCCATGCATCCCGAAAAATGCACTGTTTGGTGTGGTTTGTACGCTGGTGGAATCATTGGACCGTATTTTTTCAAAGATGCTGTTGGACGCAACGTTACGGTGAATGGCGATCGCTATCGTTCGATGCTAACAAACTTTTTGTTGCCAAAAATGGAAGAACTGAACTTGGTTGACATGTGGTTTCAACAAGATGGCGCTACATGCCACACAGCTCGCGATTCTATGGCCATTTTGAGGGAAAACTTCGGAGAACAATTCATCTCAAGAAATGGACCGGTAAGTTGGCCACCAAGATCATGCGATTTGACGCCTTTAGACTATTTTTTGTGGGGCTACGTCAAGTCTAAAGTCTACAGAAATAAGCCAGCAACTATTCCAGCTTTGGAAGACAACATTTCCGAAGAAATTCGGGCTATTCCGGCCGAAATGCTCGAAAAAGTTGCCCAAAATTGGACTTTCCGAATGGACCACCTAAGACGCAGCCGCGGTCAACATTTAAATGAAATTATCTTCAAAAAGTAAATGTCATGGACCAATCTAACGTTTCAAATAAAGAACCGATGAGATTTTGCAAATTTTATGCGTTTTTTTTTAAAAAAAAGTTATCAAGCTCTTAACAAATCACCCTTTACTCTCAGCTCGTACCAAATTTCAAACGGATCGGATGAATTTTGCTCCTTCAAGAGGCTCCGGAGGTCCAATCTGGGGATAGGTTTATATGGGGGCTATATATAATTATGGACTGATATGAACCATTTACTGCATGGTTGTTAGAGACCATATATTAACACCACGTACCAAATTTCAATCGGATCGGATGAAATTTTCTTCTCTAAGAAGCTCCGCAAGTCAAATCTGGGGATCGGTTTATATGGGGCTATATATAATTATGGACCGATATGAACCGATTTATGCATGGTTGTTAGAGACCATACACTTACACCACGTACCAAATTCAAACCGGATCGGATGAAATTTGCTTCTCTAAGAGGCTCCGCATGTCAAATCTGGGGATCGGTTTATATGGGGGCTATATATAATTATGGACCGATATGTGCCAATTATTACATGGTTGTTAGAGACCATATAATAACACCACGTACCAAATTTCAACCAGATAGGATGAAATTTGCTTTTCTAAGAGGCTCCGCAAGTCAAATCTAGGGATTGGTCTATATGGGGGCTATATATAAAAGTGGTCCAATATGGCCCGTTTGCAATACCATCCGACCTACATCACTAGCAACTACTTATGCCAAGTTTCAAGTCGATAGCTTATTTCTTTCGGAAGTTAGCGTGATTTCAAAAGACGAACGGATGGACATGCTTAGATCGACTCTGAATTTCACCACGACCCAGAATATATATACTTTATCGGGTCTTAGAACAATATTTCGATGTGTTACAAATGGAATGACAAAGTTAATATACCCCCCATCCTAGGTTAGGTTAGGTGGCAGCCCGATGTATTAGGCTCACTTAGACTATTCAGTCCATTGTGATATGACATTGGTGAACTTCTCTCTTATCACTGAGTGCTTCCCGATTCCATGTTAAGCTCAATAACAAAGGACCTCCTTTTTATAGCCGAGTCCGAACGGCGTTCCAAATTGCAGTGAAACCACCTAGAGAAGCTTTGAAACCCTCAGAAATGTCAAATGAGGTGGGATAATCCACCGCTGAATAATCTTTTGGTGTTCGGTCGAAGCAGGAATCGAACTTACGACCTTGTGTATGCCAGGAGGGCATGCTAACCATTGCACCAGGTGGCTCCCCCCAAGGTATAAAAAGGTATATATAGGGAAGTCTACAGATAATTACGAACCGATGTGAACTTTGGCGTGGTAATTAGAGTGCCAGAATTGAAATGTGGAGGTCGCTTTATTTGGGGGCTATATACAATTATGAACCGATATGAAACAATCGGTTTATCTGAGGGCTATATATAAATATCGACCGAAATGGACCAAGTTTGGCATGGTCATTAGCGACCATATTCTACCACAATGTATCAAATTTGAACCGAATCGGATGAAGGTTGCTCCTCCAAGAGGCTCCGCTGGTCAAATTTGGGAATCGGTTTATATGGGGGCTATATAAAATTATGGACCGATATGTACCAATTTTTGCGTGGTTGTTAGAGACCATATACTAACGCCATATACCAAATTTCAACCGGATCGGATGAATTTTGCTTCTCTAAGAGGCTCTGCAAACCAAATTTGGGGGTCGGTTTATATGGGGGCTATACGTTAAAGTGGTCCGATATGGCCCATTTGCAAAACCGTTCGACCTACATCAATAACAACTACTTATGCCAAGTTTCAAGTCGATAGGTTGTTTCATTCGGAAGTTAGCGTGATTTCTACAGACGGACGGACGGACGTGGCTAGATCGACTCAGTATTTCACCACGACCCAGAATGTAGCAAGTATAAACGGCCGTAAGTTCGGCCAGGCCGAATCTTATGTACTCTCCAACATGGATTGCGTAGAAACTTCTACGAAAGACTGTTATACACAATCGAATTACTTGGGTTGTGGTATCTTAAATCGTTTTCTAAATTGTGGGTTAGTCCACACGTGGTATATATTAGACACAAATGTATGTAAGTCTACAAATAACTACGAATCGATATGGACTTTTGCACGGTACGTAGGGAGCCAGAAGTGAAATATGGGTGTCGCTTATATGGGGGCTATATACAATTATGAACTTGATATGGACCAATTTTTGTGTGATTGGGGATCGATTTATCTGAGGGCTATATATAACTATAGATCGATATGGACCTAATTAGACATGGTTTTTAACGACCATATAGGAGCACAATGTACCAAATTTCAATTGACTCGGATGAAATTTGCTCATCCAAGAGGTTCCAAAACCAAATCTCGGGATCGGTTTATATGGGGGCTATATATGATTATGGACTGTTATGGACCACTTTTGGCATGGTTGTTAAATATCATATACGATCACCACGTACCAAATTTCAAGCAGATCGAATGAATTTTGCTTCTCCAAAAGGCACCGGAGGTAAAATCTGGGGATCGGTTTATATGGCGGCTATATAATAATGGACTGATATGAACCAATTCATGCATGGTTGTTGGATACACTATACTAACATCACGTACCAAATTTCAAACGAATCGGATGAATTTTGCTCTTCCAAGGGGCTCCGGAGGTCAAATCTGGGGATCGGTTTATATGAGGGCTATATATATAATTATGGACCGATTCCGACCAATTTTTGCATAGGTGTTTGAGGCCATATACTAACACCATGTACCAAATTTCAGCCGGATCGGATGAAATTTGCTTCTCTTAGGGGTCTGCAAGCCAAATTTGGGGGTTCGTTTATATGGGGGCTATACGTAAAAGTGGACCGATATGGCCCATTTGCAATACCATCCGACCTACATCAATAACAACTACTTGTGCCAAGTTTCAAGTCGATAGCTTGTTTCGTCCGGAAGTTAGCGTGATTTCAACAGACGGAGGGACGGACGGACGGACATGCTCAGATCGACTCAGAAATTCACCACGACCCAGAATAAGTATACTTTATGAGGTCTTAGAGCAATATTTCGATGTGTTACAAAAGGAATGACATCCTATGGTGGAGGGTATAAAAATGGTTTACATTCTCAAGCTAGAAATTAAAATTCATGAAACCTATAATCGAGCCTCATTTTCTGAATGGTTCCTTTGAATACCTTAAATATGACTTACACGATGTGAAGGAAAGCAAGCAACTAAATCCACCTTGTGAGATTATCCTGCTTTGTGTATAAGAAGTATGCAAATTTTTGCATCCGTATCAACGTTATTATACACTGAAAAAACAGTGAACCCACCAGGAAGAAAAATTTCGGTTAATTTTAGAAAATTTTGAATATTTTTAGAAAATTTTAACTAAACAGTATAACAAACGCTGGCATCACGCCGATGTCATAAAAATAAGTAAATAGTTTTCGACAAATTCAAGAAAATTTATTAGACATAATTAAGTTTTTTCACTTGTTAAAGAAAATTTTGTAGTTTGAAAGAAAAAATTGGAGTTCAAAATTGCAAGAATGTCTTTAGTGACATACGAAGTTCATGATTAACGCATTTGTAGTAAAATTTACAAATTTAAAGAAATATTGAACTATTTTGTGGAAGACACGAATTTAGTTAATCTTTATCCTTCATTTGTGTATATTTTTTCCTCGGTTTTAGTTAATCTAACTAACGTACACAAAAAATTATTAGAGTAGAGAAAACTTTCTCCTAACATAATAATTCCATGAACTAAGCGACAGTTAAATTGGCTTTAGTGAAATAGAGAGTTCACTTTTTTTTAGTGTATCGGTACTCTAATCAATATTGTTGTTTTAATCTGGATATAAATACATTTATTCCTATTTATCTCTTCAACTAAATTCTCGCAGTTCATTTACAGTGAGAATTTCGGAACTTATTTCCTTAACCTCTTCAATTATTGTCAAATCGTATATGAACTTCTATAGCCATATTACATTGAAACTACCCATGCTTCAGTTGCTTCTTCGACAATGATACAGTAGTTACACCAAATAGATATAATCATTCATCATTCAAGGTAGACTGCATTTCTCTTATTCTTCCTTTGAGGCCTTTTGCATATGGCAAATTGTTATGATATTGAAATGACTATTACTGTACCGTATGTAAGAGCCACATGAGTAGTGATTTAAATCGGAGTCATAGCAAATGGTGTCACCAACCTCCACTTGAACGATTATGTCGCCCATCATTCATTTTCAAATATCATCATAACTTAAGTATTCTTGTCCCTGAACTAAGTACAAACGAGGTTCACACAACGAACCAATCACATCACTCACGATAAGCTATTCCTGTTTCAATTTAAATGGCAAAATATGACTCACATCTACCTCCTGGCATACAATTTACCATCCAAGAGGATATTAACGTCTGTATTTAGTTCATGGTATTGTGATAGGATATGTAAATCCATGCTCAACTTGTTTGCTTCGCCTAACCTGGTGGTGCTGGTGACTTTAGTTGTGATTATTTATGAGTTCGAATGTTTTTAAGTGATGTCACCTCTTTCTTGCGGCTATATGGCCAGCATCACATCCATTGGGGATGTGATGTTAGTTTTGAGATACTAAATTCTTTTGTAGGAATTTTGCGTGGAATAGTTAACAAATGAATTTGAGTTCATTTGTGTGTAATGTCTTCATCATAAAGGAATGTTGATGAACAATTCAGGAATCAAACCTAAAGTGCATGAAATATTATTCGAAGAGAAAGAAATTCAATGTAAATTAAATTTGTTAATCAAATTAAATTTTATTCATATGTTTGCCTATATCTAAAAATATATTAACCATTTTAACTTTCAAAAGAAAAGAGATTGGATATCTTCCTAAGTTGGGTACCAAAACTATGGTATGGCCTGAACCAGAGACAATCCTGAAAAAATCAACCAATAAGGGCAGCGAGGATAGTCTGCAGAATTAGGTATCGGAACCAAAGAAATAAAATATAGGAGAGAAAATCACCGAATCCAAAGAAACTGTCCAGAGTCCGGTGTCTCATTCTCCTTGCATAAGGTAAACAATAGGTATGCAAAATCTAAACAAGTATATACGGCCGTAAGTTGGGCCGGGGTGAAGCTTATGTACCCTCCACCAACGATTGCGTAGAAACTTCTACTAAAGACTGTAATCCACAATCGAATTACTTGTGTTGCGGTAACACTTGCCGATGGCAAGGTATCTCAAAACTTCCTAACACCATCTTCTAAATTGTAAGTTAGTCCATACGTGGTATATATTAAACTACTAAAAGCCCAATTAAATACGTACATAATTCAATTTGGCAAAATGTTCTATAGAAATAAAATTTTGACAAAATTTTCTAAATAAATAAAACTTTGACAAAATTTTCTATAGAAATAAAATTATCACAAATTTTCTACAGAAATAAAATTTTTACAAAATTTTCTACAGAAATAAAATTTTAACAAAATTTTCTATAGAAAAAAAAAAATTTGACAAATTTTCTATAGAAATAAAATTTTGACAAAATTTTCTATAGAAATAAAATTTTGACAAAATTTTCTATGGAAATAAAATTGACAATATTTTCTATAGAAATAAAATTTTGAAAAAAATTTTGTATAGAAATAAAATTTTTATAAAATTTTCTATAGAAATAAAAAATGTTGACAAAATTTTCTAAAGAAATAAAATTTTGAAAAAAAAAATTTTAATATATTGTTTATTTACTTCAATTTGTTACAATTCATAAATTCTATGTTGCCCCAGCGCCCTAATGGATTTATAGGAGCTAACGTTATCAGTACCTATAGACGTGTTTTGAATATTTACTTTTTATATAACAAATTCATTTACGATTAAAAATTGTTTTACATTGAAAATTCAAAATAATTTAGTTTAATTTACATGAAAACTATTTACATCAGAAGCATTTCCATATCACGTAATAAAAATGATTTTATTTCTCTTTTAAATGTAGAAATTCTTGATATATTCTTCAAATTATCGGGAATTCGGTTAAATGCTACACATCCACTATGCTCGATTTCCTGTTTAGCCACTTCTAGACGACATCGTTTTACTTTTAAATTTGTATTATTTCTGGTATTGAATGCAGTTTGATTTATGAAAAATTGTATTGATCCCAGTCCGATATTATTAGTAGCCTTGAACATATATGTCAATAATTGAAATTTGTATATGCCATACACTGGTAAAATTGTTTTAGCAATATTGCTGTATAACTCCGAAGTAGGGTATAATAACGGTAAATTGAAAACAATTTTGAGTGCCTTATTCTGTGTTCTTTGCAATGATCTCAAATGAAAGTTCTTTTTGTGAGCATATATTATTGCCAAGTAATTTAAATGGCTTTGAATCAAAGAATTATATAGTAAATGTTTTGTCTTTACATTAAAAACATTACGAAATTTATGCAGCATGCCAATAGCAGGTGACACTTTTTTCGTCTTCTTTTGTGGTTCACCTTGGGTTTATTGAACTGCCTAAATATATTCTGATAATTGGTTGATAGTTTTGCTGCAAGTAGAAGATGCTGATGAGGAATGTGGTAATTCCGAAACGTGCGTCCATCCAACCATATTCCAGCCTATAGGGCTTTGCCCAAATAAATGTGACAAACATTCTTTTCCTCTGTTGGTTAAGCTACACTTAGAGTTTAGTCAATGCATGGTTTTAAGCTGAAATAAAAAAACAATAACAAAATTTTCTATAGATATAAAATGTTGACAAAATTTTATATAGAAATAAAATTTTGACAAAATTTTCTATAGAAATAAAATGTTGATAAATTTTCTATAGAAATAAAATTTTGACAATATTTTCTATAGAAATAAAATTTTGACAATATTTTCTATAGAAATAACATTTTGACAAAATTTTCTAAGGAAATAAAATTGTGACAAAATTGTCTATAGAAATAAAATTGCGACAAAATTTTAAATAGAAATAAAATTTTGACAAAATTTTCTAAGGAAATAAAACATTGACAAAATTTTTTATAGAGATAAAATTTTGACAAAATTGTCATAGAATAAAATTTTGACAAAATTTTCTATAGAAATTAAATTTTGACAAAATTGTCTATAGAAATAAAATTTTAACAAAATTTTCTATAGAAATAAAATTTTGAGAAAATTTTCTATAGAAATAAAATTTTGACAAACTTTTCTATAGGAATAAAATTTTGAAAAAATTTTCTATAGAAATAAAATTTTGACAACATTTTCTATAGAAAAACAAGTAACTAAAGTAGAAAATCGGGCGGGGCCGACTATATCATACCCTAAACCACCATTACAGAATTAGTAATCATATGCATTTGTGGGGTAACATATAGGTCTGGGAGATAAACCGCAGTTGCATATTTAAGAAAATTAAGGGGTACATGTCTATGGGTGCTTTGTGTCAATCTGACTATAGCTCATAGTCAATGTTGCCAGGGAAAATATTCGGCTTACCCTACAAGGACAAAAAAAGTTCCCTACTTTCCTATACATTCCCAAACAATTTTCCCTACTATATTTTTCGTTAAATTTAAAAAATTTTACAAAACAAAAATGGTTCTAAGTACTTTATTATCTTAAAACATGAATATGCAACGTATATAACTTCGAATATAAATTTGTATTACCACGACGGTTGCCACAGTTGGTAGAATTTTACCCAAATAAGTAATCTTTTTTGTTAAATCTCTATAAAAATAAAATTGTGGACAAAGTTTCTATAAACAACTTTTTGTGAGAAATTTTTGTATAGAAATAAAATTTTGACAATAAATTCTATAGAAATAAAATTTTGAGAAAAAATTCCACAGAAATAAAATGTTGAAAAAATTTTTTATAGAAATAATATTTTGAAAAAAAATTCTATAGAAATACAATTTTGACAAAATGTTCCATAGAAATAAAATGTTGACAAACTTTTCTACAGGAATAAAGTTTACCACACATTGTTAAAGATCAAGCCTTGCCGGCTTCTAATTTCCTCCTCTAGAGCCACCAAAATGTAAAAATTATTACAAATTGTGTTGAGTGAAAATGTCCTACATTGTGGCCCTATGCTAAAGACGCTAAATATTAGATAAACCCTACATATAGGGAATTTCCCCTACTTCTAGCAACACTGGCTGTGTATATATTGCGCCTACGGACCTAGTATGCCACTAATATTGAGCCCATTATTAAAAAAGAGAAAATCGTTAAATTAGTGTGGGTAATAAATACAAATTTGTAAAAATCGAGCAATATTCTTATGTAAGAGCTACAAGTACGTATAAATACTATCGGCTAGTACATCAAAATTTGAAATTTGAGTGACACTGGTTAATAAATAAGATTACTTTGGCCAAATTTGGGAAAATCGAGCGATGCATATATATGGAAGCTATATCTACATCTGAACCAATTTGCATAATATTTTGCAGGTTTGATTAATACCACAAAAGGTTACCTTGTGCAAGATTTGAGTAAGATCAGTTAAGAAATGAGGCCTGTATGGTCAAACATAAGGTTATAAGGGAGAATTTTTCAAAATCGGGCGATACATATATGGGAGCTATATCTAAATTTGAACCGATTTCGATGAAAGTTTGCACATATAGTTAGTACTATAGAGGACTGGATCTAGTAAACTTTTAGTAAGATCGGTTAATAAATAAGGGTTCTATGGCGAAATTTGGGAAAATCGGGCTATACATATATATGGGAGCTATATCTAAATCTGAATTGATTTCGACGATTTTTTGCACATATAGTTAGTGCTATAGAAGACTACATTTAGCCAAATTTGGGTAAGATCGGTTGATAAATAAGGGTTTTATGGCCAAATTTAGAAAAATCGGGCGGTACATATATATGGGAGCTATAGCTAAATCTGAACCGATTTCGATGATTTTTTTTTTCACATTGCCAATAGTTTGTCCGAGTACCTGTCTATGGATAGCTCCAACTACATTGTCCCAGGACGTGTCCTTTGGAATGAGTGCAAGACGTGTCATAAAGTGTAAATTTACCCCGTGAAACCCATGTTAAAATGACCGGTCTCCTCCATATGTTTTTACCAGAACTGGTACTGGTCCATACACACCAGGCACAAGTCCTGTACCGGTCCTGTGGATGATCCATTTCCCGAAGAGTAATTTTGGGCCGATATGTACCAATTTTTACATGGTTTTCAAACACCATTTACTAACACCACGTACCAAATATCATCCGGCCTGGGTGAATTTTGCTCCTCCAAGATGCTCCGAAGTTCACATCTGGGGATCGGTTTATATGGAGTCTATATATAATTATGGACCGATTTGGACCAATTTTTGCATGGTTTTTAGACACCATATACTAACACCACGTACCAAATATCAACCGGATCGGATGAAATTTACTTCTCTAAGAGGCTCCGCAAGCCAAATCTGAGTGTTGGTTTATATGGGGGTTACACGTTAAAGTGGTTCAATATGGCCCATTTGCAATACTATCCGACCTACATCAATAACAATTACTTATGCCAAGTTTCAAGTAGATAGCTTGTTTCGTTAGGATGTTAGCGAGATTTCAACGGACGGAAGGACGGACGGACATGCTTAGATCGACTCAGAATTTCACCACGACCCAGAATATAAATACTTTATGGGATCTTAGATTAATATTTCGGTTTGTTACAAACGGAATGACAAATTTAACATACCGCCATCCTATGGTGGAGGGTATAATAAGGCGAAACGGAAGGTTATAATATAGTCGGTCCCGCCCGACTTTAGCCTTAACTTAACTTTTCAGAGGTGTAGTAATATCTCAAACTTGATAATATAAATAAAACTGGACGTTTTTCCCACCCTTGTTGAATTTCCTTTGATCACTCGATATTCTTTATCAATGACAATAGGATTTCTAGACGGTTATTACTTGACAGTTTTCTGGTATATTCAAAAAGCAAATATTTGGCCAAAAATAATCAATACAAATTAATTATCTTTCCTGGTATCAGCTTTTTCTTCATTGTGTTGTTATAAAAGTTCACTGCCCTTTTCATTGGCCTGTGTAAATAAATTACCCTACTTACCTATCAAATAGGGATTAAAGACCTGACCTTTAGGCCATTAACTGTTTACACTTTTACTCGATTACATGGCAAAAGCCTTTTATCCTCTTTGTCCGTTCATTGTTACATTTAATAGTTTTGCTTATATCCTCCCATTGCGCAAAGTTGATGATGTGGAGGACAATGAAGAAACTATTGACCGCATTCAAGCTTCAGAATATGCGAATATAATTTATGCAGCTTATTCTCTTATCCGATAGCCCATAAGTGGTCACGCGCCATGTGAAAGAGTAAAACTTAAATATTTATTGAATTGCAAGTAACAAAAAAAAAAACAAAAAATAAGGAAATAGCAAAATCCTGCGAATTACAATCACATGACCAGAATGCAAATTTCCGCTTCCAAATAATCAATGTGATAATGAAAATATTTACGTGGAAATCTGAGAAAATTAACATCGATATCATTTATGTGAACATTACAGGAGATTTAGCGGCAATAAGCGGTCATATAAAGAGATTTTGCGAACAAATTTAATATGATAATGAAGCACAATTTAATGTGGCATTATGGTAGGGATACAAATATAATATTTTAAATTAATCGCAGTAAAATTTAATGTATTAAACAAAATATGTACACTGGGAAGACAAGTATATAAGGCCGTAAGTTCGGCCAGGCCGAATCTTATGTACCCTCCACCAAGGATTGCATAGAAACTTCTACGAAAGACTTTCATCCACAATCGAATTACTTGGATGGCAACGTATCTTAAAACTCTTCTAAATTGTAAATTAGTCCACACGGGGTATAGATTAGACAAAAAACATTAAATACGTATATAATTCAGTTCTTGATCGGTATATATAGGGGAATCTATAAATAATTACGAACCGATAAGAACTGTTGCGTGGTAAAAAGGGAGTCAGAAGTGAAATACGGGTGGGGGCAATATATAATTAAGGGACGATATGGACTAATTTGGGCATGGTTGTTAGCGGTCATATCCTTGCACAACTTACCAAATTTCAATCGAATCGGGAATCAATTTATATGGGGGCAATATAATTTTGGTCCGATATGGACCACTTTTTCTATGGTTGTTAGAGACCATATACTAACACCACGTACCAAATTTCAACCGGATCGGATGAATTTTGCTCTTCCAAGAGGCTCCGGAGTTCAAATCTGGGCATCGGTTTATGTGGGGGCTATGTATAATTATGGACCGATGCGGACCAATTCTTACATGGTTATTAGAGACCATATACTAACACGACATAACAAATTTCAACCGTCTCGGATGAATTTTTTATATGGGGGCTATATATTATTATGGACCGATATGGACCAATTTTTGCATGGTTCTTAGATATTGTATACTTACAGCTCGTACCAAATTTCAATCGGATCGCATGAATTTTTCTCCTCCAAGAGAATCCGGAGTTCAAATATGGGTACTGGTTTATATTGAGGATATAGTTAATTATTGATCGATATGGATCAATTTTTGCATGGTTGTTAGAGACCATATACCAACACCACATATCAAATTTCAACCGGATCGGAAGAAATTTGCTTCTCCAAGAGGGTCCATAAGCCCACGACCCGGAATATACATACTTTATGGAGTCTTAGAGCAATATTTCGATGTGTTACAAACGGAACGACAAAGTTAATATACCCCCCATCCTATGGGTATAACAAGGGACCTCCTTTTTATAGCCGGGACCGAATGGCGTTCTACATTGCAGTGAAACCACTTAGAGAAGCTTTGAAACACTCAGTAGTAATGTCTCCAGCATTACTGAGGTGGGATAATTCACCGCTGAAAAACTTTATGGTGTTTTGTCGAAACTGGGTTTGAACCCACAACCCTGTGTGTGCAATGCGGGCATACTAACCATTACACCACGGTGAACTTTCATTGATCCGGTTAAAATTTGATACGTCATGTCAACATATTTGCTCTAACCACCATGAAAAAATTTGTCCATATTGGTTCGTAATTATATATAGCCCCCATATAATAAGATCCCCATATATGACCTTCAGAGCCTCTTGGAGGATGACGTGATGTTAGTATATATCCTTGCATAACCATGCACAATGGGGTCCTTAACGATCTATAATTATATGTAGCCACCCATATAAACCGATCCCCAGATTACACATCCAGAGCTTCTTAGAGGAGAACATTTCATCCAATCCATTTGAAACTATCATTGATCCGGATCAAACTTGTTACGTGATGTTAATAATTTTCCTCTAACCACAATGCCCCCATATAATACGATCCCCAGATTTTCCGGTTAAAATTTTCTCTTCCGATTAATTTGACTATTTTTTACAGCGGTTTTGAATTTATCTTAGGTTAGGTTAGGTTAGGTTAGGTATAGTAGGACAATTCAGAACATTGTGATACCACAGTTGCCAACTTCTCTCTCATCACTTAACTTCCTTTCTATAGCAGATTCCAAATGGTGCTCTGTCGAAACTGGGATTGGAAACTAATGACACTTTGTGGACAAGGCGAACATGCTTACAATTATACCACGGTGTCTCCCGAATGTATCTTGCAAAAAAACTCACTGTTTTATTTAAAAAAATCAAATCTCACTTATGGAATTTAGATTAAAATCTGACTCACTTTCTCCCCACATCGTCATTATGATGTGAGATTTTAACAGGTCTTTCATTTCTGTCTCTCTCTCTAATTAGTTTAAACTAAAGTATCACACGTAACTGTCATAATTGCTGTCCATTCAATTTATTGAAATCTCATTAAAATAAAGTTGAAATGACCCGGACAAAAAGGAATAAGCATAAAAAATTGATAAATATTTTTATCAGTATTTTGACATGCCAATTTAAGTTAGCACCTTCGAAAGAAAAGTCAAAAGAAAAATTAAAATAATATCGCAACAGGTTTAGTTGTGTCGTATTGCAATGATGATACAGTGGCTCATTTGAGTAAAATGTATGAAGTACGAGTTAGTTAGTTAGTCAGTATGAATTGGAAAGACATTGGAGATTTAGTTTTGAAAAAAAATCCGTATTATTTTTCAGTCACGCTAACGCATGATATACTTCTTTTAGACCAATGCTCGAACTTTCATGGAAATTGCTTTTTGATTTTTTGTTATACCCTCCATCATAGGATGGGGGGTATATTAACTTTGTCATTCCGTTTGTAACACATCGAAATATTGCTCTGAGACCCCATAAAGTATATATATTCTGGGTCGTGGTGAAATTCTGAGTCGATCTAAGCATGTCCGTCCGTCCGTCCGTCCGTCCGTCCGTCTGTTGAAATCACGCTAACTTCCGAACGAAACAAGCTATCGACTTGAAACTTGGCACAAGTAGTTGTTATCGATGTAGGTCGGATGGTATTGCAAATGGGCCATATCGGTCCACTTTTACGTATAGCCCCCATATAAAGGGACCCTCAGATTTGGCTTATGGAGCCTCTAAAAGAAGCATATTTCATCCGATCCGGCTGAAATTTGGTATATGATGTTGGTATATGATCTCTAACAACCATGCAAAAATTGGTCCACATCGGTCCATAATTATATATAGCCCCCATATAAACCGATCCCCAGATTTGGCTTGTGGAGCCTCTAACAGAAGCATATTTCATCCGATCCGGCTGAAATTTGGTATATGGTGTTGGTATATGGTCTCTAACAACCATGCAAAAATTGGTCCACATCGGTCCAAAAATATATATAGCCCCCATATAAACCGATCCCCAGATTTGGCTTGCGGAGCCTAAAAGAGAAGCAAATTTCATCCGATCTGGCTGAAATTTGGTACATGGTATTGGTATATGGTCTCTAACAACCATGCAAAAATTGGTTCACATCGGTCCATAATTATATATAGCCCCCATATAAACCGATCCCCAGATTTGGCTTGCGGAGCCTCAAAGAGAAGAAAATTTCATCCGATCCGGCTGAAATTTGGTACATGATGTTGGTGTATGGTCTCTAACAACCATGCAAAAATTGGTCCATATCGGTCCTTAATTATATATAGCCCCCATATAAACCGATCACCAGATTTGGCTGGTGGAGCCTCTAAGAGAAGCATATTTCATCCGATCCGGCTGAAATTTGATACATGGTGTTGGTATATGGTCTCCAACAATCGTGCAAAAATTGGTCCACATCGGTCCATAATTATATATAGCCCCCATATAAACCGATCCCCAGATTTGGCTTGAGGAGCCTCAAAGAGAAGCAAATTTCATCCGATCCGGCTGAAATTTGGTACATGATGTTGGTATATGGTCTCTAACAACCATGCAAAAATTGGTCCACATCGGTCCATAATTATATATAGACCCCATATAAACCGATCTCCAGATTTGGCTTGCGAAGCCTCAAAGAGGAGCAAATTGCATCCGATCCGGCTGAAATTTGGTACATGGTATTGGTATATGGTCTCTAACAACCGTGCAAAAATTGATCCACATCGGTCCATAATTATATATAGCGCCCATATAAACCGATCCCCAGATTTTGGTTGCGGAGCCTCAAAGAGAAGCAAATTTCATCCGATCCGCCTGAAATTTGGTACATGATATTGGTATATGGTCTCTAACAACCATGCAAAAATTGTTCCACATCGGTTCATAATTATATATAGCCCCATATAAACCGATCCCCAGATTTGGCTTGCGAAGTGTTCAAGAGAGGCAAATTTCATCCAATCCGGTTGTAATTTGGAACATGGTGTTAGTATATGACCTTTAACAACCGTGCCAGAATTGGTCCATATCGGTCCATAATTATATATAGCCCCCATATAAAACATTCTCCGGAGCCTCTTGGAGGAGCAAAATTCATCCGATCCGGTTCAAATTAGGAACGTGGTGTTAATATATGGTTGCTAACAACCATACCAAAATTGGTCCAATCACACAAAAATTGGTCCATATCGGTTCATAATCATGGTTGCCATTAGAACCAAAAATAATCTACCAACATTTTATTTCTATAGAAATTTTTATTTCTATAGAAAATTTTGTCAAAATTTTATTTCTATAGAAAATTTTGTCAAAATTTTATTTATATAGAAAATTTTGTCAAAATTTTATTTCTAGAGAAAATTTTGTTAAAATTTTATTCGGTTCATAATAAAATTTTCATCATTGTCAAAATTTTATTTCTATAGAAAATTTTGTCAAAATTTTATTTCTATAGAAAATTTTGTTCAAATTTTATTCGGTTCATAATCATGGTTGCCACTCGAGCCAAAAATAATCTACCAAGATTTTATTTCTATAGAAAATTTTGTCAAAAGTTTATTTCTATAGAAAATTTTGTTAAAATTTTATTTCTGTAGAAATTTTTGTCAAAATTTTCTTTCTATAGAAAATTTTGTCAAAATTTTTATTTCTACAGAAAATTGTGTGAAAATTTTATTTCTATAGAAAATTTTGTTAAAATTTTATTTCTGTAGAAAATTTTGTCAAATTTTTATGTCTACTTTGTCAAACTGAATTATATACGTATTGGATCGATCTTTTTTGATTTAATATATACCACGTATGGACTTACATACAATTTAGAAGATGGTGTTAGGAGGTTTTAAGATACCTTGCCATCGGCAAGCGTTACCGCAACTTAAGTAATTCGATTGTGGATGGCAGTGTTTAGATGAAGTTTCTACGCAATCCATGATGGAGGGTACATAAGCTTCGGCCTGGCCGAACTTACGGCCGTATATACTTGTTTGATTTAATATATACCACGTATGGACTTACATACAATTTAGAAGATGGTGTTAGGAGGTTTTAAGATACCTTGCCATCGGCAAGCGTTACCGCAACTTAAGTAATTCGATTGTGGATGGCAGTGTTTAGATGAAGTTTCTACGCAATCCATGATGGAGGGTACATAAGCTTCGGCCTGGCCGAACTTACGGCCGTATATACTTGTTCATGATTAACGTGATTCACGGGTGTTACGAAAATTTCGTGTAACTCTCACGCCTCTTGTATACACCCGAAAGCATCCTCTCGTCTATCGTAGACTTGCTCGGTGTATCGATAGGTAAACAGACATTTCGATAGTAGAAAATATGTCAGACTTAGAGGTGTGCGCGTGAGTGAAATTTCACTCACACTCACGCACATTCACGAAGTCAAATATTTATTCACGCACGCTCACGCACGATAAGTGTCGTAGCCACTCCCAGTCACGCACATTCACGAAATGAAAAGCAGTAATCACGCACACTCACGCACGAAGTACTTTTACAGACTCACGCTCACGCACGATTCACGACAATTCACGTGACTCACGACAAATTCACGAGACTCATGACATTTTCCCATCGGGAATGAGCAGGCGTAATAAAATTCATAAATAAAATATAGTTCGACAACTAAATCAATTTCAGTTAACATACGAGTAAGAATTAAATCTTGATTTTTTTCGTGAGCGTGAATTTGCAGAAATTTTATTCACGCACATTCACGAACCGATTTTATTACTCACGCACACTCACGCACGACATATTTGTTTTTGTCCCATTCACGCACATTCACGAGAGTTGCTTCAGATTTTATTCACGACTCACGTGATTCACGCGTGAATCACGCGTGTCACGATAATTTCGTGTCACGCGCACACCTCTAGTCAGACTTATCGGTTGGCCAGCTTTGAGTACGTTTGATGTAGAATATCTATCATTCTAACTTCTAGATATTTTCACAATAAATACCACTGTACGTCGGCCACTTCATATGTATATCAAAACCCATTATAAATTCTTGAAAGAAAGACCTGTGAGAATATAAGAGAATGAGAACTGTAATGAAATAAATAAGAGAATATTAAATGAACAACAACATGTAATTTAAATCAATGTCATGAAATGTAACAAAATCACAAACTCCAAAAAATGAAGCTAAAATGAACCACAAAACTTTATGGGGAAGAAACCAGAAATTGCACGTGCTTATCGCTTAAAAAATTGAAGTGAACATATATTTTTTTGAGATATTTTTATACCCTCCATACCCATAGGATGGGGGTATATTAACTTTGTCATTCCGTTTGTAACATGTACAAATATTGCTTTAAGACCCCATAAAGTATATATATTCTGGGTCGTGGTGAAATTCTGAGTCGATCTAAGCATGTCCGTCCGTCCGTCTGTTGAAATCACGCTAACTTCCGAACGAAACAAGCTATCGACTTGAAACTTGGCACAAGTAGTTGTTATTGATGTAGGTCAGATAGTATTGCAAATGGGCCATATCGGACTACTTTTACGTATAGCCCCCATATAAACCGACGCTCAGATTTGGAGCCTCTTGGAGGAGCACATGTCATCCGATCCTGCTGAAATTTGGTACATGGTGTAAGTATATGGTCTCTAATAACCATGCAAAAATTGATCCACATCGATCCATAATTATATATAGCCCCCATATAAGCCTCATAAATGAACAAAATTCATCCGATTGAGTTGAAATTTGGTACGTGGTGTTAGTATATGGTCTCTAACAACCACACGCACAGAAAAACCATGTTTGGACATGGTTGCCGCATCCATTTAATGCTTATCTAGAGCATGTAATTGCCGCGAAAACCATGTATTTTGTCTTTGTAAAAATAGTTTTCGAGCGGAGAAAAATGTATGGTGGCAATAAGCATTTGAATGGTTCTCAAATACCGCAAACATGTTCTATCATTTAAATGATAGAATTTGAGACCATTAAATGGTCGGGAAAATCATGTATCTGACCATTCAATTTTTTTACTTTTTTACAGGGAAAAAAGTATTTTTATAGGTTAAGTATAGACATGTCTAGAACCATTACATGGTCATAAAGACCATTTACATTTTTTTCGTGACCATTTAATTTTTTAACTTGTTTGCAGCGAAAAGAATTATATAAAACAAGTAAGGAAAGTCTAAAGTCGGACGGGGCCGACTATATTATACCCTGCACCACTTTGTAGATCTAAATTTTCGATACCATATCACATCCGTCAAATATGTTGGGGGCTATATATAAAGGTTTGTCCCAAATACATACATTTAAATAACACTCGATCTGAAGAGAATTTGATAGACTTCTACAAAATCTATAGACCCAAAATTTAAGTCGGCTAATGCACTAGGGTGGAACACAATTTTAGTAAAAAAATATGGGAAACGTTTAAATCTGAAGCAATTTTAAGGAAACTTCGAAAAAGTTTATTTATGATTTATCGCTCGATATACATGTATTAGAAGTTTAGGAAAATTAGAGTCATTTTTACAACTTTTCGACTAAGCAGTGGCGATTTTACAAGGAAAATGTTGGTATTTTGACCATTTTTGTCGAAATCAGAAAAACATATATATGGGAGCTATATCTAAATCAGAACCGATTTCAACCAAATTTGGCACGCATAGCAACAATGCTAATTCTACTCCCTGTAGAAAATTTCAACTAAATCGGAGTTAAAAATTTGCCTCTGTGGTCATATGAGTGTAAATCGGGCGAAAGATATATATGGGAACTATATCTAAATCTGAACCGATTTCAACCAAATTTGACACGCATAGCAATAATGCTAATTCTACTCCCTGTGCAAAATTTCAACTAAATCGGAGTTAAAAATTGGCCTCTGTGGTCATATGAGTGTAAATCGGGCGAAAGCTATATATGGGAGATATATCTAAATCTGAACCGATTTCAACCAAATTTGGCACACATAGCTACAATGCTAATTCTACTTCCTGTGCAAAATTTCAACTAAATCGGAGTAAAAAATTGGCCTCTATGGTCAAATGAGTGTAAATCGGCCGAAAGCTATATATGGGAGCTATATCTAAATCTGAACCGATTTCAACCAAATTTGGCACGCATAGCTACAATGCTAATTCTACTCCCTGTGCAAAATTTCAACCAAATTGGGGTAAAACTCTGGCTTCTGGGACCGTATTAGTCCATATCGGGCGAAAGATATATATGGGAGCTATATCTAAATCTGAACCGATTTCAATAAAATTTGGCAAACTTGACTACAGTACTAATTGTTCTTCTTGTGCAAAATTATAAGCAAATTAGGTTAAAACTCTGGCTTCTGGGGCCATATAAGTCCATATCGGGCGAAATATATATATGGGAGCTATATCTAAATCTGAACCGATTTCTTTCAAAATCAATAGGGATCTATTCTGAGCCAAAACACATACTTGTGCCAAACTTGAAGTCGATTGGACTCAAACTGCGACCTAGACTTTGATTACAAAAATGTGTTCACGGACAGACGGACAGACGGACATCGCTATATCGACTCAAGAGCCCACCCTGAGCATTTTTGCCAAAGACACCATGTGTCTATCTCGTCTCCTTCTGGGTGTTGCAAATATATGCACTAACTTATAATACCCTGTTCCACAGTGTGGAGCAGGGTATAAAAACATTGAGCAGGTACACACGATTTTCATTTTGCGCGTCAGTCGTGTGTTGATTGTTTCTTGGAATGGACGGAGAATACGGATTTACTGTGTTTTGTGTTAATTTATTTATTCAGAAGTGGCACGTGGTTTTATGTGAACACAAAAAAGGAAAGTGTAATTGAAAAAATGTACCTGTTTTTTGTTCTGCATTTTGCTATATGGTATCATTTATTTGCAGTTACATGATGTCTGCGTTTGTACATTTGATGCGCACGATGTAAATATGGAATAATTACTTATTGTTGAAATTGAAATAAAATAGAGTGTGTAAAAATATATGATGTTTGCTTGAACGGCATTATAAATACAAATAAACAATGAATTAGTTTATAAATAAATAAAAACAAACAAATAAAGTTAATTTTGTGTTTTCTTTTCTCAAATGGCGTTCTTTTTTCGACGATGAAAAAAGTTTTTCCATAAAGATCAAAACATTTTAGTTTGTGACCATGTTCTTTTACCTAGGAGAAAAACATTTTTAATGAATACCATAACATTTTAAATCGTGACCATTGCCTTTTCATTCAAACAAAATTCTTTTTATCAATATAATAACATTTTAGATGAGGACAATTACATTTTTCTTAGAACCATGTTCACTGAGCCAACATGGTTGCAGGTTAAAATTTTACATGGTCGCCGCAAAAATAGCTCCTATCATATTATTTTGCTCTTTGAATATGATTGTGACAATCATGTTTCTTCTCTGCGTGCATGCAGAAGTTGGTCCATACCGGTTCATAATTATATGTAGCCCCCATATAAACCGATCCACATATTTGACCTCCGGAGCCTCATGGATGAGCAAAATTCATTCGATTGAGTAGAAATTTGGTACGTGGTGTTAGTATATGGTCTCTAACAACCATGCAGGAATTGGTCCATATCGGTTCATAATTATATGTAGCCCCCATATAAACCGATCCCCATATTTGACCTCCGGAGCCCCTTGGAAGAGCAAAATTCACCCTATCCGGTTGAAATTCGGTACGTGGTGAAATTTGGTACATTGCGACAATATATGGCTGCAGATATCCATGCCAAAATTGGTCCATATCGGTCTATAGATCCCGAAAGATAATCTACCAAAATTTTATTTCTATAGAAAATTTTGTCAAAATTTTATTTCTATAGAAAATTTTGTCAAAAGTTTATTTCTATAGAAAATTTTACCAAAATTTTATTTCTGTAGAACATTTTTTCAAAATTTTATTACTATAGAAAATTTTCTAAAAATTTTATTACTATAGAAAATTTTCTCAAAATTTTATTACTATTGAAAATTTTGTCAAAATTTTATTGCTATAGAAAATTTTGTCAAAATTTTATTTCTATAGAAAATTTTGTCAAAATATTATTTCTATAGAAAATTTTGTCAAAATTTTATTGCTATAGAAAATTTTTTCAAAATTTTATTACTATAGAAAATTTTGTCAAAATTTTATTTCTATAGAAAATTTTATCAAAATTTTATTTCTATAGAAAATTTTACCAAAATTTTATTTCTATAGAAAATATTACCAAAATTGTATTTCTATAGAAAATTTTGTCAAAATTTTATTGCTACAGAAAATTTTGTAAAAATTTTATTACTATAGAAAATTTTGTCAAAATTTTATTTCTATAGAAAATTTTGTCAAAATTTTATTTCTATAGAAAATTTTACCAACATTTTATTTCTATAGAAAATATTACCAAAATTTTATTTCTATAGAAAATTTTGTCAAAATTTTATTGCTACAGAAAATTTTACCAAAATTTTATTTCTATAGAAAATTGTGTCAAAATTTTATTTCTATAGAAAATTTTGTCAAAATTTTATTTCTATAGAAAATTTTACCAACATTTTATTTCTATAGAAAATATTACCAAAATTTTATTTCTATAGAAAATTTTGTCAAAATTTTATTGCTACAGAAAATTTTGTCAAAATTTTATTTCTATAGAAAATTTTGTCAAAATTTTATTTCTATAGAAAATTTTACCAAAATTTTATTTCTATAGAAAATTTTACCAAAATTTTATTTCTATAG
Organism: Haematobia irritans; assembly: GCF_050003625.1. Classification (NCBI taxonomy): domain Eukaryota; kingdom Metazoa; phylum Arthropoda; class Insecta; order Diptera; family Muscidae; genus Haematobia; species Haematobia irritans. Next base: position 31,911,105 of record NC_134401.1, read on the forward strand.
AAAATTTTGTCAAAATTTTATTTCTATAGAAAATTTTGTCAAAATTTTATTTCTATAGAAAATTTTGTCAAAATTTTATTTCTATAGAAAATTTTGTCAAAATTTTATTTCTATAGAAAATTTTACCAAAATTTTATTTCTATAGAAAATTTTACCAAAATTTTATTTCTATAGAAAATATTACCAAAATTTTATTTCTAAAGAAAATATTACCAAAATTTTATTGCTACAGAAAATTTTGTCAAAATTTTATGTCTATAGAAAATTTTGTCAAAATATTATTTCTATAGAAAATTTTGTCAAAATTTTATTTCTATAGAAAATTTTGTCTAAATTTTATTTCTATAGAAAATTTTGTCAAACTGAATTATATACATATTTAATCGGCCTTCTTTGTTTAGTATGGACTAACTTACAATTGAGAAGACGGTCTTAAGAAGTTTTAAGATACCTTGGCAATACCATCGGCAAGTGTTACCGCAACCCAATTAATTCGATTGTGAATGACAGTCTTTAGTACAAGTTTCTACGCAATGCATGGTGCAGTGTACATAAGATTCGGCCTGGCCGAACTTACGGCCGTATATACTTGTTTCATTTAAAAACTTTAGGTTTCATATGCCACTTGTTGTTGTTTTTTTCCTCAATCTCTAAATGAAAAGTTCGCAAAAGGCAATGCCACAAAAATATGATAAGAACACTTTAACATTTAGAGTTAAACGAAGAAAGTTGTGGTGCGTATTTCTTTTATGATTTTGTTTTTTTTTTTTTTTGGACGTGCTGTTTCCACATACTCCGAAGACATCATCATATGCAGGTTGTATTTAGGAAGTACTGCAACACGCACTGCACATCAAAGAATGTTGAAATTTTCTTTATCTATAGCGGACATACGAAGCCAAAAGGGAATCTTTTTGAAACGTTCGGATCGGATGGTGAAGACCATAAATAATATCTGATATCGTTGGTTGAAAGCGAATGATCGAAGAAGCTACGCCTTAAAAATGAAATTTCAAATTATAATTAAATATCAAACAAAAGTCGCTATGATTTGCCTTTTGGAAAAGGTGATTACAACAGTTGATGTAAAGAACTTGCATGCTGCCATGAAGTGGTCAATAAATATTACAATTGGGCTTCTTCTAAACTTTTACAAGTTTAAGAGAGGTGGGGTGTAGAGAAACTCATCTCGTAAACTCAATTGTCAATACAACAGGTGGATAATTTTTCTTAGGTAATGGCATTAAGTCGGAAATGGACAAACTTCCCTACTCAAATGCATTTTCCAAATAGCACCACATTGTAAGAAGCCCTATCTTCCCTCAACGAAGCAGCAAAAGCATATTTCTAACAAAATCTTCTTTTGGTTTTTTGTCGTTAAGGTAAAAAGACAGTGGTAAGGTTTATTCTACAGTTGTTAAATTTTGATGTGGGTTTTGTGTCATAATTTCAACGCCTCGCAAACACCGCACCTCATAAGAACAGAGATAATGTTGAAGGGATCTCATAGCATGTCTGTCATAGGTGGTAAACGTCATCATCCAGGTAATCTTTAGTTTGTCACAAAGTGACGTTGATGGAGGTTTTAAAATTTCTATAGTTATATTTTGTCTTTTTTTAATATTTTTTTGGTTAGGATTTTTGTACCTTCCACCATAGGATAGGGGTATATTAACCTTGTCAATCCGTTTGTAACACATCGAAATATTACTCTAAGACCCCATAAAGTATATATATTCTGGATCGTGGTGAAACTCTGAGTCGATCTAAGCATGTCCGTCCATCCGTTTGTTGAAATCACGCTAACTTCAGAACGAAATAACCTATCGAATTGAAACTTGGCATAAGTAGTTGTTATTGATGTAGGTCGGATGGTATACCAAATGGGCCATATCGGACCACTTTTACGTATAGTCTCCATATAAACCGACGCTCAGATTTGGTTTGCGGAGCCTCTTGGAGGAGCAAATTTCATCCGATCCGGCTGAAATTTGGTACATGATGTTGATATATGGTCTCTAATAACCACGCAAAAATTGGTCCATATCGGTTCATAATTATATATAGCCCCCTTATAAACCGATCCCCAGATTTGACCTCCGGAGCCTCTTGAAGGAGCAAAATTCAACCGATCCGGTTGAAATTTAGTGCATTTCGCTAGTGTATGGCCGATAACAAGCATGCCAAAATTGGTCCGTATCGATCTATATTATATGTACCTCCAAATGAACCGATCCCCAATCACAGAAAAATCACGATTGCCACTCGAGCCAAAAATAATCTAATGCCATAGAAAATTTTCTCAAAATTGTATATTTATATAGAAAATTTTGTCAACATTTTATTTCTATAGCAAATTTGGTCGACATTTTATGTCTTTAGGAAATTTTGTCAAAAATATATTTCTATAGAAAATTTTGTCAAAATTTTATTTCTATAGAAAATTTTGTCAAAATTTTATTTCTATAGAAAATTTTGTCAAAATTTTATTTCTATAGAAAATTTTGTGAAAATTTTATTTCTATTGAAAATTTTGTCAAAATTTTATTTCTATAGAAAATTGTATCAAACTGAATTATATACGTATTTAATCGGCTTTTTTTTAATATCTTCTCCGTATGGACAAACTTACAATTTAAAAGACGGTGTTAAGAAGTTCTAAGGTATCTTAGAACCATCGGCAAGTGTTACCGCAACCCAAGTAATTCGATTGTGGATGACAGTAGAGGTTTCTATGCAATCCATGTCGTTCCCCAATCAGACAAAAATAGTATTTCTATAGAAAATTTTGTCATAATTTTATGTCTTTAGGAAATATAATTTCTATACAAAATTTTGTCAAAATTTTATATCTATAGAAAATTTTGTCATTATTTTATTTCTGTAGAAAATTTTGTCAAAATATTATTTCTATAGAAAATTTATGAAGCATTTCATAGTTGGAGAAGAATATTTTGCAAAATCTTCTAAACATCAAGAATTCTACCAATCTACCAAACATTAAAAAAATTCTGCCATTTTTGGTAGACTCGTGTTCATAATTGTATATAGGCCCCATATAAAGCGACCCCCATATTTCAATTCTGGTTCTATAATTGTCGCACAAAAGTTCATATCGGTTTGTAATTATTTCTTCCCTATACACTGACGGAAAAGACTGTTTTTCATATGTTTGGATGTAAAAATTATATGTTTGGAACTCAAATTTGTTAACACAATATTTTTAAGTACTAGCATATAATGTTCATAAACTAGCATAACATGTTTGGGACATATATGTTAATATGTTAGAACATATTATGTTTGGGAACATAAAATGTTTGTAAACATAATATGCTTAATTGCAAACATATATTAATTTGGAAATAGCCTATAAACATATATGTGTTTAGAAAAAATAATGGATGTAACCAATTGGCGCCTTAAAAATATATCCACACAAAGAAAATTTCATTACAATTTTTTAACTATCAGTGTATGCTCTAAGGTGAAACATAATATGTTTGAACAATACAAACAATATTTTGTTTGGACCAATCCTTGGGGTATATGTTACAGAAGCGATTTTTGTTTGAAGGTGTATATACCGGTCAAGAACTGAATATATACGTATTTAACCGACCTTTCATTTGTCTAAATACTATTTAGAAGATGATGTTAAGAAATTTTAAGATGCCTTGCCATCGGCAGGAACCCAAGTAATTTAATTGTGGATGACCGTCTTTAGTAGAAGTTTCTACGTAATCCATGGTGGAGGGCACATAAGATTCGGCCGAACTTACGGCCGTAAATACTTGTTGATTTTTTCAAAACCTACGTTATTGATGCTTGAGAACAAAATCCTGAGCTAATTTTTGTTCTTCTTCGTCATCACAACTGAGAAATATTTTTTGTTGTATGAAATGTGTAAAATTCATATAAAAAGACCCAAAAACTATATAATATGGATAAGTTTGCACAACTTTCTTTAATTATTATTTAAGAAGTCCCTACAAGAAGATTAGAAGGCAAGAGAAAACGTTTAAAAATTCATTGGTCAGGTCTACTACAAATTCGCTGCATGTAATGATTCTCGCAGTGATCAGCCACTATCTGTCGATGGATACACAATTAAAGATTTTCAATTTTTTTTATAGAAGTATGTGTTGAAATACCATAATACCAGTGCATTAAAAATATTATTGCCAATTTTAAATTTTGACCATGTGATGTTGGGGCTAATAGACGAACTCATGCAAAAATAAAACATATTTTAACCGACTTTTGTGTTTTTCTACTATCCACCATAGGATGAGAGGTATACTAACTGTCAGCCCGTTTGTTGATTCTGTTTGAATGTCCATGATCTGTGGCCTAAAGTGGTATTCACACGCAAAGAAAAAAAACGTTTGAAAAACGTGTACCGAAAACGTTTTTCTTTTGTTAGAGTTTTTTGAATTGCTTCGAAAATTTTAAACTTTTATCACCAAAAAAATTCGTTTGTTACAAAATTTTTATTTTTTCAATAAAAAAAGTTATTTTTGAAATAACAACACAGTCCATTTCGTTTATATCAAACACTGTTCTTTTCTGACTTTAGGTCTTTAATAAGACACATTTTACAGTTCAAAATTTAATATAGTACAATCTAATGTTGAACATTTTTTCGGAATCTTCCGAATATATCTGGAATATATGTAAAAAAAAAAAAAACAAAAGCAAAAAAAAAACTTTGGCCGAAGCAGGGATCGAACCCACGACCCTTGGCATGAGAGTCGGACGTAGCTACCACTGCTCCACGGTGCCAAACTAAGTGTTTGTTTCTGTTAAATAAACTTTGTTTATTCGGTTCGTGGGCGCCGCAAGCTATGCTATATAAATATAACTTATATTGATATTTATCTATTGATGACCATAACAGGTACATAGCTCAGTGGTTAGTGTGTTGGCTTACAATGTGCATGGTCAGCGGTTCGATTCTCCGTCCAGGCGAAAGGTAAAAAAAAATTTAAAAATTTATAAAATCGTATAATTTCTTCTACATTGTTGGTATTACAGGAAAAGGTGTTAAGAACTAAAAATCCTCGTGGATGTGAGAAAGATGTGAGGGACAATGCAATTAGCAAGAAAATGTTTTTTTTTTTGAGCTAGGCTTTATGAAATTGTTTTTACATCCTGGAAAAGAATAAACGTTTATCACAAAAAGTATATACTTTTCTTCCAAATACACTTCCTTACAGCGAAAAGCAAATGAGAAACGAACTTTGTTTGTCTAAAATTTCGTTTGGGAGGAAAGAATTATTTTTTTGCGTGCAGTCAAAGCAGGGATTGAACCCATGACCCATTGTATTTAAAGCGGGCATGCTGTATGTTTCATTTAAATAAAGTTTCGTTGCATCTACTCGTGGGCACCCAAAAATATGCTCTATAAATACAACTGCTTAACTGTTTGTGTTGCTTGAGTGTTGATGGCTATAGCCCATCTGGGCGAAAGGTAAAATTTAAAAAACTATACAACGCAATAATTTCATCTACATTGTTTTTATTACAGAAAAAGGTACCAAGAACTGCAATTAGCCAGAAAAGATTGTTAGTCTTTATGAATTGAAAAAAGAATAAACGTTTATCACAAAATCTATATACTTTTCTTCCAAATAAACTTCCTTACATCGAAAAGCAAATAAGAAATTATCTTTGTCTAGAATTTCGTTTGGGAGAATAGATTTATTTTTTTGCGTCTATGAATTAGAGTTCATATCTATAGACATAAATATATTGAAAATTTTCCACATAGATTTTGTGGTTACATCCATTGAAACTACTCAGAAGTCCAAAAATCCCTAACAACCAAAGGGCTGCACAACTAGAAAATGTGCCAAGTCGTCAAATTTTTATTAACCCTTTAGATGTTTATAACTCTAGTAAGGGAAAAATAGTTTGTAACAAATCTAATTTATTAAATCAAAAATTATGTCATGTCTCATACATTACCTCCAGCATACCCTCAAGATATTGGCCTCTTACTTTGTTTCTGATCCATCTTCCAATAGTAACATATTTGTTTGCTCTTCATCCTTGGCACTCCTCTCAACTTCTCATATCTCCTCATGAACAAAACATGTCAATGGCTTAAGTCTTAGTTTCAATTTTACTTTACCAAGCCCATCGTAAAGCAGCCCAAGAGACATTATGTTTAAAGTGCGTAAAAGCATCGTACATCAATTTTAAATCAATATATCAAAATATTGCAACCATCAAGTGACATGTAACACAGCATAAGAATGTCTTCTGAATGCATGCAGCAACACACTGCAAGAGAGTGGTGGTGACTCGTCCTGGATACTCGTATGGTTAGATGGATCAATGGATGGATGGTACCTGGTTGCATTATATGCAATATGGCCAAATAAATACCCTCATATATGGAGCAGAGGTAGTAGAATTTCTTGTTTTGCTGGGATACTGGCGTCTGTGTGAAAGAAGACATGTTGAATTTGGGCTTTGATAAAATTGCCATAAATATGTCAAAATGCAAGAAAAGTATGGGATGGAACTAAGGAGTGTTTCTCTCCGATGATGCTAAAAATGAAGTTAAGTAAGCATAGAGTTCGATGTGAGTGCAAATATTTGCAATGGGTTGTAAAAAAAGTTATTTCTCAATTGGGGTATTGATATGAGTTCTCTGTTAAAAATTTTTGGTAAATTCGTCTCAACTATTTTTATACCTTACCACCATAGAATGGTGGTAAGTTTGTCATTCCGTTTGAAACACATCGAAATATCAATTTCCGACTAGATAAAGTATATATATTCTTGATCAGGGAGAAATTCTAAGACGATATAACCATGTCCGTCTGTCTGTCTGTTGTAATCACGCTACAGCTTTCAATAATGGCGCTATCGTCCTGAAATTTGGTACAGATTCGTCTTTTGTTTGCAGGCAGGTCAAGTTCGAAGATGGGCTATATCGGTCCAAGTTTTGATATAGTCCCCATATAAACCGACCTCCCGATTTGGGGTCTTGGGCTTATAAAAACCGTTGTTTCTATCCAATTTGCCTGAAATTGGAAATCTAGAGGTATTTAAGGACCATCAAAAGGTGTACCGAAAATTGTGCCTATCGGTCCATGTTTTGGCATAGCCCCCATATGGACCGATTTCCCGATTTTGCTTCTTGGGCATCTAGAGAGTGTATTTTCTATCCGATTTGCCTGAAATTGAAAATCTAGAGGTGTTTTAAGACCACAAATTGGTGTATCGAAAATGGGGGGTATCAGTCCATGTCTTGGTATAGCTCCCATATAGACCGATCTCCTGATTTTATTTCTTCGGCTTCTAGAATCCGTAGTTTTTACCCAATTTGCCTGAAATTGTAAATCTAGAGGCATTATAGAAAATAAAGAGATGTGCCGAAAATGGTGATTATCGGGCCATATTCTGATATAGCCCCCATATAAACCGATTTCCCGATTTTACTTCTAGGGATACTTGAATCCGTAGTTTTTATCTAATTTGCCTGAAATTGGAAATCTAGAAGTATTCTTGGCCTAGAAGTATTCTTGGTGTGTATCGGTCCATGTTTTGATATAGCCCCCATATAAACCGATTTCCCGATTTAAATCTAGGACATTGCTAAATCGACTCAGAATTTCATTCTACAACGATCGTTATACTAAAAGATGGATCTTAAACTGGTCCTTCTTGGCGTTACATACAAATGCACAAACTTATACACTGTACGAGTACCCCAGTAGTGTTGAAGGGTATACAAACTTGAGAGTTATGTTGTCTACGATTTCACGATTCTATGTCTCCCGATCTAGGGTCAATATCAATACCTCTATTGTTCTATATATTCCAAAAAAAATTTCCTTTTTGGTGGAGAGTTTGTCCCAGAATAGTTCATAAGGTGTAATCGCACTAAGTTGTCCTTAGACACGTCTTTTGGAATGAGCCCAAGACGTGTCCTAATTTGTAAATTTACCTCGTCATTGACAAATCCATGTTAAAGTGACCGGTCCCTTCCATACGTTTTGACCAGAACTATGACTGGTCCATACACACCAGGCAGTAGTCCTGTACCGGTCCTGAGGTTGATTTATATCCCGTAGTGTATTTTTTGATTTTTTATACCCTACACCATAGGATGGGGGGGGGGGGGTTTATTAACTTTGTCATTCCGTTTGTAACACATCGAAATATTGCTCTAAGTATATATATTATGGGTCGTGGTGAAATCCTGAGTCGATCTAAGCATATCCGTCCGTCCGTCTGTTGAAATCACGCTAACTTCCGAACGAAACAAGCTATCGCCTTCAAACTTGGCACAAGTAGTTTTTATTGATGTAGGTCGGATGGTATTGCAAATGGGCCATATCGGTCCACTTTTACTTATAGCCCCCATATTAACGTACCCCCAAATTTGGCTTTCCTATCCTCTAAGAGAAGCATATTTCATCCGATCCAGCTGAAATTTGGTACATGGTGTTGGTATATGGTCTCTAACAACCATGCAAATATTGGTCCACATCGATGCATAATTATATATAGCCCCCATATAAACCGATTCCCAGATTTGGTTTGCGGAGCCTCTAAGAGAAGCAAATTTCGTCCTATCTGGCTGAAATATGGTTCATGGTGTAAGTATATGGTCTCTAACCACCATGCAAAAATTGGTCCACATCGGTTCGTAATTATATGTAGCCCCCATATAAACCGATCCCCAGAGTTGGTTTGCGGAGCACCTAAGAGAAGCAAATTTCATCCGATCCGGTTGAAATTAGGTACATGGTGTCAGCATATGATCTCTAACAACCACGCAAAAATTGGTCAACATCGGTTCATAATTATATATCGCCCCCGTATAAACCGATCCCCAGATTTGGCTTGCGGAGCCTCTAAGAGAAGCAAATTTCATCCGATCCGGCTGAAATTAAGAACATGGTGCCGATATATAGTCTCTAACAACCATGCAAAAATTGGCCCACATCGGTTCATAATTATATATAGCCCCCATATAAACCGATCCGGAACCTTTAAGAGAAGCAAATTTCATCCGATACGGCTGAAATTTAGCACGTGGTGTTAATATATGGTGTCTGTCAACCATGTCAGAATTGTTCCATATCGGTCAATAATTATATATAACCCTTATATAAACCGATCCCCAGATTTGTCTTCAGGAGCCTCTTGGTAGAGCAAAATTCATCCGATCCGGTTTAAACTTAGCACGTGGTGTTAGTATCTGGTCTTTAACAACCATGCGAAAATTGGTCCATATCGGTTCATAATTATATATAGCTCCCATATAAACCGATCCCCAGATTTGGCCCCGGAGCCTCTTGAAGAAGCAAAATTCATCCGATCCGGTTGAAATTTGGTACATTTCGCTAGTGTATGGCCGATAACAACCATGCCAAATTGGTCCGTATCGATATATATTATATGTAGCCCCCAAATAAACCGATCCCCAATCACAGAAAAATCACGATTGTCATTCGAGCCAAAAATAATCTACCAAAATTTTATTGCCATAGAAAATTTTTTCAAAATTTTGTATTTCTATAGAAAATTTTGTCAAAATTTTATTTCTATAGAAAATTTTGTCAACATTTTATGTCTCTAGGAAATTTTGTCAAAATATAATTTCTATACAAAATGTTGTCAAAAATTTATTGCTATTGAAAATTTTGTCAAAATTTTTTTTTCTATAGAAAATTTATGAAGCATTTCATAGTTGAAGAGGAATATTTTGCAAAATCTTCCAAAACATCAAGAATTCAACCAATCTAGCAAACAGTAAAGCATCTGCCATTTTTGGTAAACTCGTGTTCATAATTGTATATAGCCCCCTTATAAAACGACCCCCATTTTTCAATTCTGGCTCTATAATTACAGCACAAAAGTTCATATCGGTTGGTAATTATTTCTTCCCCATATATACCGGTCAAGAACTGAATATATACGTATTTAATCGACCTTTCTTTTGTCTACTATATATCCCGCATGGACTAACTTACAATTTAGAAGATGATGTTAAGAAGTTTTAAGATGTCTTGCCATCGGCCGCAAACCAAGTAATTTAATTGTGGATGACCATTGCACCACGGTGGCTCCTGGAGCACTTAGATGAATGCCAATATGATGGGCATCCATTCTATGATATTCTACTTTTCATAGATACATAAAGTTTAAAGAATTTTATTTTTCCATTCTTCATGTTAAAACTGAAGTAACTTTGTGATAACCCTTTACGAGAATCGAACGATTACTACCAAGTATTTCAAGTTATTTGCCTGTTCCTACTGTCTGTTATCTAAGGAAGGATTGATGAGGGTAATGGAAAGTATAAAGAATTGTGAGTTACAACGCAGATAGTATATGATTCCAAGCTAGAGCAGCACAAAGCAATTAGTCATAGTGTCATAATAAGGAAATTTTGTAAAAAAAAACAAAAAAATACATTTTTCGCCATCTTCCTACAACCTAATGGAAAAAAGAGTCTCTTCATTATGAGACTAATTGAGCCGCATTTAATCATCATTCTATTGGTAATATACAAGTCAGCAAATTGAAATCAGAAGCCAGATTAACACCTAACAAATATCAAATTCCGTTTCCTTTAAAATTCTTTGAAACAAATATTACAGATTATGATTATTATAAGTTGATAAAATCATTATAAAAGAAATCCATAACGAGTGTTATCACATATCATACTTTAAGCTATCAGAAAAAATACGGGAAGTGATATATCACCAATCGAGATTGTCATTCTCTCAAATCTAAAAAAACTGATAGAATTTAAATGGCAAAAAAACCGAACACAAAACTGGAACACAACTGAAGTATCATTGAAATGCAGTAGCATCTGCATTAATCCCAAGCTATCTTTCACTTTGTCCATCTATCAGCTGGAGTGTACATAATGTCAGTTCAAAAGAGTCAAGTGAATAAAGCAAAGGTTCCAATGAATTGCATTGCTTTGAATGTAAGCCAAGACACAATAACTGATTGACATCAGATTCATTGAATATGTCAATATTACTGGGGTGACCGAACAAAACAAAAATTTTAAAAATTTACTCTGAGGATTAACATGATCTTCGAAGAAATATTTTCACTTTTAACCACATTAAGGGGATGCGCTGTTCTATGTACTTTAGATCTAGAAGAGTGTTTCTAAAATTTATTAAAATGTTTCCTGAACAATAAATTTATTAGACTAATACCCTCCACCATAGGATGGGAGTTATACTGGCATTGCCATTTCGTTTGTAACGCATTGAAATATTGGTCCCATAAAGTAAATACATACATATCTGGGTCAATGTCTGTCTGTCCGTCCGTCACGTACACTTCCGATAGAAACGAGCTATCAGCTTCCAACTTGCCACAAGTAGTTGTTACATCAATAACAACTACTTGTGGCAAGTCGGATGGAATTGCAAACGGGCCCACATCTTAATATAGCTTTCATATAAACCGATCCCAATATCTGAATTCCAGAGGTAGGAGCAAATTTCATCCAATCCAGTTGGAATTTGGTCGACAAGCGACCAGTAATAAATGGCAGGAACGATGGAGGAACGAGACAAAAGGGAAGATGGATACACCGACTTATAACTGATGTAGAGTTATGGCGAGAGAGAAGATATGGGGAAGTAACGTATTCCATGACTCAGATGCTCTCTAGTCACGGATACTTTCGAACGTATATAGTTAGGTTAGGTGGCAGCCCGATGTATCAGGCTCACTTAGACTATTCAGTCCATTGTGATACCACATTGGTGAACTTCTCTCTTATCACTGAGTGCTGCCCGATTCCATGTTAAGCTCAATGACAAGGGACCTCCTTTTTATAGCCGAGTCCGAACGGCGTTCCACATTGCAGCGAAACCACTTAGAGAAGCTTTGAAACCCTCAGAAATGTCACCAGCATTACTGAGGTGGGATAATCCACCACTGAAAAACTTTTTGGTGTTCGGTCGAAGCAGGAATCGAACCCACGACCTTGTGTATGCAAGGCGGGCATGCTAACCATTGCACCACGGTGGCTCCCGTGAACGTATATGCATCATATGGGGAATGCAGTTCAGAGAACTATATTTACGAAAAAGAGGTTGCAGATTCCGCCGAACATACATTATTTAGAAGTAACCGGTGAACAGAACGAGGACGGACAGCACTAGAAGATGCAATTACATGTGTCTCTCCGAGAAATATAATCCAGAAGATGGTACAGAGTGAGAGGAACTGGGAGGCCAAAGGGCGATTTGTGGAAAATGCTCTCCGCAGAAGAAAGATTGACATGGACTCAACGACATGAATAATGTAAGCTTGAATCTGGATGCTGACTAGAAGGAGATGGTTAGGTTAGGTTAGGTTAAAGTGGCAGCCCGATTAAGATTCAGGCTCACTTAGACTATTCAGTCCATTGTGATACCACATTAACTAAAAGTACCTATTACATATGGGCACTTCTAGTTTTAACCGCTGAACCTTCTCGATTATTTTCTTCTGTTGAACCAACCAGATTGTCCCAAAAACATTAACAGACTGCTTAAGTTAACGTTTTCAAGGTCCGCCAGTAATTTGAAGCTATATGCCACTAAAATTTGCTTACGCCTTACACAAAATGCAGGACACTCACACAAGAGGTGTTTAAATGATTCCTTTTCCTCCGCATCATGACAGCTCATACAATAGTCATTATACTTCGCACCAATAGTTTTTGCAAAATCGCCTATCAGGCAGCGACCCGTTATAGCAGATATCAGGAGTGATATCTGGAGTCTCGAGAACACTAGCATATCTAGTGTGCGGTTTAAGTTTAAATGGGGCCATATTTGTTTTGTGTCGTTACAACCCTTGCAATTCTCCCATCGAATATTTGCCATCATTACAGCCTTCTCACACAGTAAGAGCTAGCAGGTAGCCAGAGGCATACCAACAGATTACAGTTCCCCTGGAATAAAGGAGATAGAGACGAGATGGACCACGTGCGGTCAAACTGGAAGTAATGCGAAAGTGGTTCGGAGGTGCTAAAAAAAACCCCGATGGACGATGGATGGGTTCTAGCTGGTAACCAATTGTCTGGCACACGGATGAACACACTGTCAATAATTATACAGGGTGACTGATATGTAATTCAACATAGTATAACCCTATATTCTCGTTATTTTTTATACCCTCCACCATAGCATGGGGGGTACATTGACGTTGTCATTCGGTTTGTAACACATCGAAATATTGCTCTAAGACCCCATAAAGAATATATATTTTGGGTCGTGGTGAAATACTGAGTCGATCTAAGCATGTCCGTCCTTCCGTCCGTCTGTTGAAATCACGCTAATTTCCGAACGAAACAAGCTATCGACTTGAAACTTGGCACAAGTAGTTGCTAATGATGTAGGTCGGATGGTATTGCAAATGGGTCATATCGGAACACTTTTAAGTATAGCCCCTCAGATTTGGCTTGCAGAGCCTCTTGGAAGAGCAAAATTCATCCGATCCGGTTGAAAGTTGGTACATGGTAATAGTTTATGGTCTCTAACAACTATGCAAAAATTGATCCAAATCGGTCCATAATAATATGTAGCCCCCATATAAACCGATCCCCAGATTTGGCTTGCGGAGTCTCTAAGAGAAGCAAATTTCATCCGATCCAGCTGAAATTTTTTCAATGGTGTAAGTATATGGTTTCTAACAACTATGCAAAAATTGGTCCACATCGGTCCATAATTATATATAGCCCCCATATAAACCGATCCTCCGATTTGGCTTGCGGAGCCTCTAAGAGAAGCAAATTTCATCCGATCCGGCTGAAATTTGGTACATGATGTTGGTATATGGTCTCTAACAACCATTCAAAAATTGGTCCACATCGGTCCATAATTATATAGCCCCCATATAAACCGATCCCCAGATTTTACTTGCGGAGCCTCATGGATGAGCAAAATTCATCCGATTCGGTTGAAATTTGGTACGTGGTGTTAGTATGTGGTCTTTAACAACCATGCAGGAATTGGTCCATATCGGTCCATAGCCCCCATATAAACCGATCCCCAGATTTGACCTCCATGGTCTCTAAGAACCATGCAAAAATTGGTCCATATCGGTCCATAATTATATATAGCCCCCATATAAACCGATCCCCAGATTTGGCTTGCGGAGCCTCTAAGAGAAGCAAAACTCATCCGATCCGGTTGAAATTTGGTACATGGTGTTAGTATATGGTCTCTAACAACCATGCAAAAATTGGTCCACATCATCCGATACGGCTGAAATTTGATACATGGTGTTAGTATATGGTCTCTAACAACCATTCAAAAATTGGTCCACATCAGTCCATAATTATATATAGCCCCCATATAAACCGATCCCCTGATTTGGCTTGCGGAGCTTCTAAGAGAAGCAAATTTCATCCGATCCGTCTAAAATTTGGTACATGTTGTTAGCATATGGTCTCTAACAACCATGCAAAAATTGGTCCACATAGGTCTAAATTATATATAGCCCCAATATATAAACCGATCCCAAGATTTGACTTCCGGAGCCTCATGGATGAGCAAAATTCATCCGATTCGGTTGAAATTTCGTAAGTGGTCCTTATCGGTCCATAATTATATGTAGCCGCCATATAAACCGATCCCCAGATTTGACCTCCATGGTCTCTAACAACCATGCAAAAATTGGTCCAGACCGGTCTTAATTATATATAACTCCTTTTTAAACCGATCCCTAGATTTGACGTCTGGAGCTCTTGGAGGAGCAAAATTCTTCCGATCCGGTTGAAATTTGGTACGTGGTGAAATTTGGTACATTGCGCTAGTATATCGCCGCTAGGTTAGGTTAGGTTAGGTTATGTGGCAGCCCGATGTATCAGGCTCACTTAGACTATTCAGTCCATTGTGATACCACAGTGGTGAACTTCTCTCTTATCACTGAGTGCTGCCATGTTAAGCTCAATGACAAGGGACCTCCTTTTTATAGCCGAGTCCGAACGGCGTTCCACATTCCAGTGAAACCACTTAGAGAAGCTTTGAAACCCTCAGAAATGTCACCAGCATTACTGAGGTGGGATAATCCACCGCTGAAAAATTTCTTGGTGTTCGGTCGTAGCAGGAATCGAACCCACGACCTTGTGTATGCAAGGCGGGCATGCTAACCATTGCACCACGGTGGCTCCCGCTAACAACCATATATAGATCACGAAAAATAATCTACCAAAATTTTATTTCTATAGAAAATTTTCTCAAAATTTTATTACTATTTTGTTAAAATTATTTTTTTATTTTGTTAAAATTTTATTTCTATAGATAAGTTTGTCAAAATTTTGTTGGTATTGAAAATTTTGTCTAAATTTTATTTCTATAGAAAATGTTGTCAAAATTTTATTTCTATATACACCCCGTATGGACTAACTTACAATTGAGAAGACGGTGTAAAGAAGTTTTAAGATACCTTGCCATCGGCAAGTGTTACCGCAACCCAAGTAATGCGATTGTGGATGACAGTCTTAAATGCAAGTTTCTATGCAATCCATGTCGATCCCGATTCACACAAAAATTGGTCCATATCGCCAAATATATTCTACCAAAATTTTATTTTTTCAGAAAATTTTGTAAAAATTTCATTTCATGGCCGCTAACAACCATGCCAAGATTGGTTCATATCGGTCTATAGTTATATATAGCCGATCCCCAGTCACACAAAAATTGATTCATAATCATGGTTGCCACTTGAGCCAAAAATAATCTACCAAAATTTAATTTCTATAGATAATTTTATCAAAATTGTATTACTTTAGAAAATTTTGTCAAAATTTTTTTCTATACAAAATTTTGTCAAAATTTTTTTCTATACAAAATTTTGTCAAAATTTTTATTTCTATAGAAAATTTTGTTAAGATTTTATTTCTATAGAAAATTTGTCAAAATTTTATTTCAATAGAAAATTTGTCAAGATTTTATTTCTATAGAAAATTTAATCACAATTTTATTTCTATAGAAAATTTTATTTCAATACAAAATTTTGTCAAGATTTTATTTCTCTAGAAAATTTTATTTCTATAGAAAATTTTGTCAAAATTTTATTTCTATAGAAAATTTTGTCAATATTTTATATCTATAGAAAATTTTGTCAAAATTTTATTTCTATAGAAAATTTTGTCAAAATTTTATTTCTCTAGAAAAATTTGTCAAATTTTATTTCTCTTGAAGATTTTGTCAAATTTTATTTCTACAGAAAATTTTGTAAAAATTTTATTACTATAGAACATTTTGTCAAACTGAATTATGTACGTATTTAATCGGCCTTAATATATACCTCGTATGGACTAACTTACAATTTAGAAGACGGTTTTAAGAAGTTTTAAGATCGGCATGTGTTACCGCAGCCCAAGTAATTCGATTGTGGATTACAGCCTTTAGTAAAAGTTTGAGGTAGAGGGTACATAAGATTCTGCCTGATCGAATCTATACCAGTTACGAGTATTCTGCCTTATGTGTAATGGATATACCAACTTTGGGGTCTTATCGCATTAAGAACCAGAGGAATTAAATAATGGTGGAATTAATGGAGGAATTAAATAATGGTAATCAGGTGTTAAGGTATTTTAAAAAATCAGGTTCAAAATTTCAACAGAAATGGATAATCGGTTAGTTTTGATGAATGTGGTGTCATAATGGACCACATATCCAAAGGAACCTGAAATACCAGGCCTCCACTTCAACTTAACCTCCATTCGAGGTTTTAGAGATTCCAATAGAATGGAAATATATCTCTTCCTTTGACGTGAATATACAAAAATATTTCCCCTATTTCTATCGTTACATCTACGCACTTACTTTTGGACAAAGCTCATAGTGTTCTATTTAATTCAATTTGTCGAACATTTCTATTTTCTAATAAAATCATTGATTATCATGTCATAAAAATTGTGATAAGCTGCCACTAGTATTGTTACATTCATTGCGAAAACCCCCTCAGTGTATCATCCAGAGAGTCAAGTGTCAAAATATTTGATAAGAAAACTCCGCATTTATCCTTGTAAGGGAGTTTGGAAAATTTCAATTTTGACAACATCAAATATTCCCATGCCATTCATTCGTTTATCGTTGTTGTTTTTTTTTTTTTTGGTTTTCTCCTATTTCAGGGATTTAAAATGCTGTACAATTTTATGATATGGCTTTTGATCTCTTGCATTGATGTTTTGTGAAATATAAAATTCAATTTTATTTAGAAGTTTATATCCATTTCAAATGCTATAAATTTCAGGCAAGAATGATAAAAAGAATACAAGAAAAATATCAGTGAAGATATTGAATAATTCAATTACATGTTCTATTTCAATTTAATAAATTGCATACTTGCATGAAAAAAGGCAAAAACAAAAGTAAAATACATAGTAATAATTGGGGAATTTTTATTTAAAACAATTTTTTCATTGTATTAAATTGACCTGAACTTATAAGTAAATCTTCTAGATATTTATTTTTTAAATGAATGGTAACATATTGAGATGAATAACGTATCAAGAGATAAGCAGCATTACAAATATTTATGTATGAATACAAAGAATGAAATACTTTTTACACCCTCCACCATAGGATGTGTTACAAACGAAATGACAAAGTTAATATGCCCCAACTTTGACATTTCGTTTGTAACACATCGAAATATTGCTCTAAGACCCCATAAAGTATATATGTTCTGGGTCGTGGTGAAATTCTGAGTCGATCTAAGCATATCTGTGCGTCCGTCTGTTGAAATCACGCTAACTTCCGAACGAAACAAGCTATCGACTTGAAACTTGGCACAAGTAGTTGTTATGGATGTAGGTAGGATGGTGTTGTAAATGGGCCATCTCGGCCCACTTTTACGTATAGCCCCCATATAAACGGACCCCCAAATTTGGCTTACGGATCCTCTAAGAGAAGCAAATTTCATCCGATCCGGCTGAAATTTGGTACATGGTGTTAGTATATGGTCTCTAACAACCATATAAAAAATTGGTCCATATCGGTCCATAATTATTTATAGCCCCCATATAAACCGATCCCCAGATTTGGCTTGCGGAGCTTCTAAGAGAAGCAAACTTCATCCGATCCGGCTGAAATTTGGTACATGGTGTTAATATATGGTCTCTAATAACCATGCAAAAATTGGTCCACATCGGTTCATAATTATATATAGCCCCGCATAGAAACCGATCCCCAGATTTGGCTTGCGGTGCCTCTAAGAAAAGCAAATTTCATCAGATCCGGCTGAAATTTGATACATGGTGTTAATATATTGTCCTTAACAACTACGCAAAAATTTGTCCACATCGGCCCATAATTATATATAGCCGCCATATAAACCGATCACCAGATTTGACCTCCGGAGCCTCTTGGAAGACCAAAATTTATCTGATTCATTTAAAATTTGGTACATGATGTTGATATACGGTCTCTAACAACCATGCAAAAAATGGTCCACATCGGTTCATAATTATATATAGCCCCCATATAAACCGATTCCCAGATTTGGCTTGCGGACCCTCTCAGAGAAGCAAATTTCATCCGATCCGGCTAAAATTTGGTACATGGTGTTAGTATATGGTATCTAACAACCATGCTAAAATTGGTCCAGATCGGTCCATAATTATATATAGCCCCCATAGCCATAGCCGATTTGGCTTGCGGAACCTCTAAGAGAAGCAAATTTCATCCGATCCGGCTGATCGGTGGTGTTAGTCTATGGTATTTAACAACCACAAAAAAATTGGTCCACATCGGTCATAATTATATATAGCCGCCATATAAACCGATCACCAGATTTGACCTCCGGAACCTCTTGGAAGACCAAAACTCATCTGATTCAGTTGAAATTTGGTACGTCGTGTTAATATAAGGCCTCAAACACCCATGCAAAAATTGGTCGAAATCGGTCAATAATTATATATAGGCCCCATATAAACCGATACCCAGATTTGACCTCCGGAGCCCCTTAGAAGAGCAAAATTTATCCGATTCGGCTAAAATTTGGTACGTGATGTTAGTATATGGTAGCAAACAACCATGCAGGAATTGGTTCATATCAGTCCATAATTATATATATAGCTCCCATATAAACCTCCGAAGTGGTGCAAAATTGGCGCTGAATCGATGAATTTAACATGGGCTTGTCATAGGACTGACGTCCACGTTGCACTAAATATGCATCACTTCTTTAGGTGTGATACGAATTCAGTGTTTTGGATGTGAATTTAAAAATTTTATGATATTTTGACAAATAATTATTTTTTATAATTTACATGATTTTTAATGCATTCTGACGCTTGTCTGAAACCCTTGATCTTAAAGATTTTCATAATTTCATAATTTTTCTGGAATGAATTTAGAATTTTTTCAACAAAATTTAAATAATTTGTACCATTTTGTTAATCCTTACTCTGTTTTTAACATATTTGAAACAAAAATGTTAAAATTGCCCTTTAAAAATATGAAAAAAATTCGAATTATAAAAAATTTAATTAAAAGAACTTCTTGAGTAGTTAAAATAAAGAACATCTTTGGAAGAACATTTCTGTAAGTGCTTTTAAAGTTGTGCCTTTAGAAGTACCTCAATTTTTTTTTTTCTGGGAACCCAAGTAATTCGAATGTGGATGACAGTCTTTCGTAGAAGTTTATACGCAATCCATGGTGGAGGGTACATAAGATTCGACCTGGCCGAACTTACGGCCGTATATATTTGTTTTAATTAATGTAATTTCAAACGAACGAAATTCAACCGTTTTTTTTTTTTGATTTTAAAGAAAATATTGTAATGTCAAAAGCAAGTTTGGTTTGTCGTTTCTCAGAAAAGTACAGATCCACCCAAAAACGTATTTTCGACAAAAACCGACAATCGCTGTAAGAATATAAAGCAGTCTTACAGTTTTCCTCCTCCGGTTTTGATCACTCTACATGGTATGTTCTTGTGGCCAGGCACATATATAAAGTAAATATTGAACTTCTCAGCCATCTCGTTGAGATATTGAGGGCAGTATATGTCTTTATTCGAGTTGAGATCAACTATTTGATGTCTACATTTGTTCGAACATTATGTCTCGCCCGATTTGCCAATTCATTGGCCAAATAGATATCTAATCGATATATGTAAGTGAATTTGTACACAAAGTGGCTATGCGCTAACCTTTTTCTAAACATGCTCTAACAGTCGATTGATGAAACACTGTTATCTAGGCCCTATAGTATTTTAAAAGTCATCGAAATAGATAGATTTGACTGTAGTATCTTAACTCTCTTGAAGTATATAACATGTTTTGTATTTTGAAGATTTACCCCTAGATCATTCTCTCTCGCCCATTCCTCAGTAATCGGTAGGACTTTCTCTATAAAGGGTAAAATTTGGTCAAGGTAAACGCGTGTAAATCGGTGAAATCGTTTATTTAAAAAATCAAATTAAATTTCTTTTTCAAGTTCAATTAGTATAAAATTCAGGAAAAATATTCAGTTAGGCTTTCGCTTTTCCAAATCCGAATTGCCGGGCCTCACGCTTGACACCTGCCATCAGATTTTGTACAGCCACCTTGTCCACCTTCTTCGCCGCAGAATGCCAGTTTGCCTTGAACTGCTGCTCGTCCTTAGTAGTTTTTTTGGTCTTCTTTAGGTTCCGCTTGACAATAGCCCAGTATTTCTCAATTGGGCGGAGCTCTGGCGTGTTGGGAGGGTTCTTGTCCTTGGGAATCACCTGCACGTTGTTGGCGGCGTACCACTCCATGGCCTTTTTACCGTAACGGCAAGATGCCAAATCCGGCCAAAACAGTACGGAACAACCGTGTTTCTTCAGGGAACGCAGCAGACGTTTATTCAAACACTCTTTCACGTAAATTTATTGGTTGACAGTCCCGGAAGCTATGAAAATGCTGCTTTTCAAGCCACAGGTACAAATGGCTTGCCAAACCAGATATTTCTTTGCGAACTTTGACAGTTTTATGTGCTTGAAAATATCTGCTACCTTTCCCCTTCTTTTTGCCGTATAAAACTCCTGTCCCGGAAGCTGCTTGTAGTCGGCTTTGATGTAGGTTTCGTCGTCCATTACCACGCAGTCAAACTTCGTCAGCATCGTCGTGTATAGCCTCCGGGATCGCGCTTTGGCCGTCGTATTTTGTTTATCATCGCGATTTGGAGTCACTACCTTCTTGTAAGTCGATAGTCCGGCTCGTTTTTTGGATCGGTGCACGGTTGTAGACGATACACCCAGCTTATTTGCGGCATCTCGGAGAGAGAGGCAAGGGTTTCGCTTGAAACTACCGGCAACTCTCTTTGTCGTCTCAGCGGCTTCCGGTTTTCGATTTCCCCCCGATCCAGACTTCCTGGCTGTCGAAAAACGTTCCCCAAACACTTTAATTATATTTTTAACGGTTGATTTGGCAACTTTTAGCGATTTTGCCAGCTTTGCGTGCGAGTAGCTCAGATTTTCGCGATGCGCGAGCAAAATTTTGATACGCTGCTCTTCTTGCTTGGATGGCATTTTGACAACTGAAGAGTGAATTCCAAAATCAAAATAGGAGCAACATTCTACACATACACACACCTTCAAAATGAGGGGTGTTCAGGTTTTTAAATGCAAAATTGAAAGAAATACGACCAAATTTTGACCGTATCACCCTTTAACTCGCTATCAACATATGTCACAACTTTTATTCTTTCTTTATCTGAGGTAAGCTAAAGATGGTTCTTATATCAACGCACATAAGGGGGTAGCGGGGAGCCACCGTGGTGCAATGGTTTGCATGCCCGCCTCGCATACACAAGGTCGTGGATTCGATTCCTGCTTCGACCGAACACCGAAAAGTTTTTCAGCGGTAGATTATCCCACCACAGTAATGCTGGTGACATTTCTGAGGGTTCTGAGGCTTCTCTAAGTGGTTTCACTCCAATATGCAACGCCGTTTGGACTCGGCTATAAAAGGAGGTCCCTTGTCATTGGGCTTAACATGGAATCGGGCAGCACTCAGTGATAAGAGAGGAGCTCACCGCTGTGGTATCACAATGGACTGAATAGTCTAAGTGAGCCTGATACATCGGGCTGCCACCTAACGTAACCCAACCAAAGACTATATACTAACACCACGTACCAAATTTCAACCGGATCAGATTAAATTTTTTCCTCCAAGAGTATCCGATCGGTTTATATGGGGCCAATATATAATTATGGACCGATATGGACCAATTGTTGCATGGTTGTTGGAGACCACATACAAGCACCACGTACAAAATTTGAACAGGATCGGACGAATTTTTCTCCTCCAAAAGGGTCCGGAGGTCAAATCTGTGGACCGGTTTATATGGGGGCTATATATAATTATGGACCGATATGCACCAATTGTTGCATGGTTGTTAGAGAACATATACTAACACAGCGTATTGAATTTTAAGCGGTTCGGATGTAATTAGGTTCTCTAAGAGGCTCCGCAAGCCAAATCTGGCGGTTGGTTTATATGGGGGCTATATATAATTATGGACCGATATGGACCATATACTACCACCACGTACAAAATTTGAACAGGATCGGATGAATTTTTCTGCTCCAAGAGGCTCCGGAGGTCAAATCTGTGGACCGGTTTCTATGGGAGTTATATATAATTATGGACAAATATGAAAAAAATTTGTCATGGTTGTTAGAGACCATATACTAACATCACGTATCAAATTTCACCCGTTTCGTTCGGAAGTTAGCCTGATTTCAACAGACGGACGGACGTTGCCAGATGGACTCAGAATTTCACCACGACCCAGAATATATATACTTTATGGGGTCTTAGAGCAATGTTTCGATGTGTTTCAAACGGAATGACAAAGTTATGGTGGAGGGTATAAATAACAACAGAATAAATTAAAATTTGTTTCCTAGAATCAAGTACCCCAAACTTTAATTTAAAACCGATTTGTGTCTTAAATCTATCTTAAATATTACTCCATTTCTAAATCATGCTCCTAACCTTACCAAATCTAATCTAAGGGGGTTGAGTTTTTTATTGGGAAGTAAATTTTAATGATATTTCCGGAATAATTCTACCCATCATTGTTTGCATTTCCACCGCAGTATTTCGATCAGGTCCACTTTATTATAGATTCCGAGAGAATTTCCCTAGGAGTAGGTATCCGAGCCTATATATTATTGACAGTAGATAATTCAGTCGTCTGATTTGCAATGTATTTATCCCACGTGCTCCACTGCACGTTGTACAAGGGGCTACTGATGTTTTGGTGTAACCACGAGCGATGGATACTGGAAATTTCCTTAGCCTGTGATGCTATGATTTCTGTACTGCTACAAAATTCCGTCCAATATTTCGTTCTCAGAATATTCTCGTTGGCATTCCAATCATACATGCAGACAAGGAATATGATCATTCCAAACATGTTTGGGCAAGAGCAAAATGTTCTTTTTGGACGGTGAACATGGAACATGTTTGTAACGAAAATTTAGTTTTCTCGGCAAACATATACATGGTAGCCGAAATAATACATTAATTTGGAGAAAATAACACGGTTGTGGTAAACATCTTCACCGTCCAAAAATAACATTTTGCCTTTGAAATATGTTTGGGGTATATCATATTCCTTCTCTGGGTATACGGAACTTTAGTGGACAATGTTAGACGGCTTCCTGCTATCCAACAGTTAGGTTAAGCCTTACCAAATTCTCGCTTCCAGATTATTCCTGTTGGCGTTGCAGATATCCGTAGCTTTAGTGGTTTTTAAATTGCTAAACTGTTTGCTTCAAATTTTTCTCAAACTGTATAACTTCTCATATCATCATGAAAGTCAAGTTTGTTCAAAAAAAAATGTTGTGTATCTAAACAGGATATGTAAACTTATAAGCGAGCTTTTTGGGAATAGCTTACATTGAATTTCATTAAATTTTATAAACTTCAATTTACATTTTGATAAAGTTAATTCAGTAACTTTTCCAGCTGAATTCCTTCCTCCTTTTGGGTATTGTTTACTTTGCAAATTCACAAAATTTAATATCTTATCATAATCCTTTTAACTTATCTCTTCCCCAAGGATATCTTCATTAATCATTTTAAGATGGTTATGCTATGATCATCGTTGAATACTTTCCTTGATTTTGTTTCTCTTTTCGTTTTACGAATCGCAAAACTAAATCGTTGCATCTTGAGAAACTAATCTAAAGCAAAAGACAAACTTTTCACAAACTTAATAATAAACCATAAAAATACAAAAACAATGAAAATTCCTGTTGCAGGCTCTACGGCACCACCATCCTCGAAGCATTCTCAAGCGAAGACAATGGTCAAACCTGAAGGTGATCTCAATATGAAGTTGATAATCATCATCGGCATCAATTTTGGCCTTGCTGCGAATGAAGAAAAGGAAGTTGTTACTTTAGTTAACCACCTTTGGAGAGATAAACTTTAAGACAGAATTGCTGAGGTCCATAGCCGATACAAGAAACAAAAAAAAAAAAAAACATCCAATATCCAATTCAAGAAGCAGTAACCGAAACTCTTGAAAAGGAATTCATAGGGGAAGATGTGGCTAATGTGGCATTGTTTTCATTTCAAGTTCATGTGGCATACAAGTAGCCCCATGGTAGGTGACTTAAAACTCCTACCCACAATAGTGGCCAATGTGACCGTATGATCTTTTCTTCATGCTCTCTGCTATATATCTGTGCGATGTCGGCTCCTCTGGGAGCCCTCATATGTATAGAGATAGCTGCAAGTGAGCCACTGTAAGATATTATCTTTGCCAGCACAGGACAGCGGCAACTGCTTATTATGCACAGTGGGATGGGTTGTTTTTGATTTGGAATTATTTTGCTTTAATTTATATTTAATTTTTATACCCACCAAAAAAGTTAAATTTTTAGTTTTTATACCCTACATCATAGGTTATTAAATTTGTCATTCCGTTTGTAACACATCGAAATATTGCTCTAAGATCCCATAAAGTATATATATTCTGGGTCGTGGTGAAATTCTGAGTCGATCTAAGCATGTATGTCCGTCCGTCCGTCCCTCTGTTGAAATCACGCTAACTTCCGAACGAAACAAGCTATCGACTTGAAACTTGGCGCAAGTATTTGTTATTGATGTAGGTCGGATGGTATTGGAAATGGGCCATATCGGTTCACTTCTAACACCCATGCAAAAATTGGTCCACATCGGTCCATAATCATATATAGCCCCCATATAAACCGATCCCCAAATTTGGCTTGCGGAGCCTCAAAGAGAAGCAAATTTCATCCGATCCGGCTGAAATTTTGTACATGGTGTTGCTATATGGTCTCTAACAACTATGAAAAAATTGGTCCATATCGGTCTATAATTATATATAGCCCCCATATAAACCAATCCCCAGATTTGAACTCTGGAGCCTCTTGGAGGAGCAAATTTCATCCGATTCAGTTGAAATTTTGTATTTTGTGTAAATATATGGACACCAACAGCCATGCGAAAGTTAATGTCTATCGGTCCATAATTATATATAGCCTCCATATGAACTGAACCCCAAATTTGACCTTCGGAGCCTCTTGGAGGAGTAAATTTCATCCGATGCGGCTGAAATTTTGTACATGGTGTTGGTATGTGGTCTCTAACAACCATGCAAAAATTGGTCCATATCGGTCTATAATTATATATAGCCCCCATATAAACCGATCCCCAGATTTGAACTCTGGAGCCTCTTGGATGAGCAAATTTCATCCGATTCAGTTGAAATTTCGTATTTTGTGTAAGTATATTGACACCAACAATCATGCAAAAATTAGTGAATATCGGTCCATAATTATATATAGCCCCATATGAACCTATCCCCAGATTTGGCCTCCTTTTGGAAAAGCAAAATTCATCCGATTCGGTCGAAATTGCCCAACTTGGCCCATATCGATATATAGTTATATATAGCCCTCAGATAAACCGATCCCCAATCACACAAAAATTGGTCCATATCGGTTCATAATTGTATATAGCCCCTTTTACGGCCGTATATACTTGTTTTAAATTTAATCTTTGGCCCTTTTCCTAGACTTTTAATTGGACAACGTCCAGTGAGGAGACGCTGGATGTACTATTGGACACACATTTTCCCGGAAATCACACTGTTGAACCATGTACTGGCGGTGCCACAGTGGCTCAGCGGTCGTTTGCTATCGAGGAAATTGTATCGGAATCTAGAATAAAATGGGCGTTAAATAGCTTTGGATCATTCAAATCCCCCGGGCCTGATGGAATTACTCCGGCGGAGTTACAAGCGGTGGCTGACAGAATTATCCCCTGGTTGTCGGCGATATATATACGATGTATCAACTTAGCATATATTCCAGTAAAGTGGAGGGAAACAAAAGTCGTTTTCATACCTAAAGCGGGAAAAGCCTCTCACTCGAGTGCGAAAGATTTCCGACCAATCAGCTTATCCTAATTCCTACTTAAGACTCTGGAGAGGATGATAGATATTTATCTTAGAACTAGCGTCGATTCAAGTTTGCTGTCTAAACGACAACATGCATACTCGAAGGGCAGGTCTACTGAGACCGCATTACATGAACTAGTCAGCTTTATTGAAAGCTCACTATCTGTCAAAGAATACACAATCGTGGCGTTTCTAGACATCGAAGGGGCGTTCAGTAACGTCCATCCGAGCTCGATATTAAATGGACTGACAACTCTGAATGTTGATCCAGGTATACTTAGGCTGTTAGACGACCTTCTTAGGAAGAGACGCATTTCAGCCACACTAGGACAAGCAAACATACAAAGGTATGTGAGGCACTCCTCAAGGAAGAGTTCTATCACCTCTTCTTTGGAATGTTGCTATAAACGACCTTCTGGTTTCCCTAGAAAAAGAAAGGATACATGTGGTGGCATACGCAGATGATGTGGCGCTAGCAGTCAGGGGAAAATTCCCATCAACAGTTAGAGATATTATACAGAGAGCCCTCCGGATGACTGAGAAATGGGCGAAAGATAATGGTCTTGGGGTGAATCCTGCAAAGACAGAACTCGTCATGTACTGCAAAGATCGCAAAACTCCCACGGTTAGGCCCATTTCCTTAGGGGGTATTGAAATTCCCTTTAGTCAGTGTGCAACATACCTTGGCGTTATTTTGGACAGGAAGCTAAACTTTAAGCTTAATATTGAAGAAAGGGCGAGGAAAGCAACGGTAGCTTTATACTCGTGCAAAAAGGCAATAGGGAAAAAGTGGGGACTAAAACCAAAAATTGTACATTGGCTATACACGGCAGTGGTTAGACCTATCATGCTATATGGTGCTGTAGTCTGGTGGCCGGCACTTCACCAGCCAACAAGTTTAGACAAAGTTCAGCGTATGGCGTACTTGTGTATCTCAGGTGCATTCAGCAAGACAGGAACAAATTCCCTTAATGTCATACTGCATCTATTGCCTTTAGACATTTTGGCCAAACAGTCAGCTGCAACAACGGCTGTGCGGTTGCGCGAGCTATCGCTGTGGTCGGCAAAAAGTTACGGTCACAGTTCGGTCCACAAAATAATGCGAGATGTGCCTAACGTAGTGGATTACACTTTGGCGAGACCACTTTTTGACAATAAGTTTGAGTCTCTAATTCCCAACAGTGAGGCGTGGTGTACACGGACCCCGGGGAATAAAAGATATATAGATTTCTACACTGATGGCTCCAAATTGGATGGCCAAGTGGGTTTCGGAGTATATTCTAAAGATCTGGAACTTTGAATAGCGAAAAGATTACCTGATCACTGTAGCGTTTTTCAGGCTAACATATTAGCAATAAGAGAAGTGGTGAATTGGCTGAGAAGTAATGCTCCAAGCAATATTGGCATTAATATATACTCAGACAGTCAAACTGCAATAAAATCCTTGGACTCTGTGTTCCTCAACTCGAAAACGGCCATCGACTGCCGCAAATCTCTCAATGAGATGGCTGAGCAGCACAATATTCACCTAATATGGGTGCCTGGCCATAGGAACATACCGGGGAACATCGAAGCAGATGAGCTAGCAAGGCTAGGAACTACCTTACATATTCCAGGGGAACTAGAATCTGTTGGTATGCATCTGGCTACCTGCAAGCTCTTACTGCGTGAGAAGGCTGTCATGATGGCAAATGTTCGATGGGAGAATTGCAAGGGTTGTAACGACACCAAGCAAATATGGCCCCATTTAAACTTAAACCGCACACTAGATATGCTAGTGTTCTCGAGACGCCAGATATCACTCCTGATATCTGCTATAACGGGTCGCTGCCTGATAGGCGATTTTGCAAAAACTATTGGTGCGAAGTATAATGACTATTGTATGAGCTGTCATGATGCGCAGGAAAAGAAATCAATAAAACACCTCTTGTGTGAGTGTCCTGCAATTTGTGTAAGGCGTAAGCAAATTTTAGGGGCATATAGCTTCAGATTACTGGCGGACCTGGAAAACGTTAACTTAAGCAGTCTGCTAATGTTTTTGGAACAATCTGGTTTGTTCAACAGAAGAAAATAATCGAGAAGGTTCAGCGGTTAAAACTAGAAGTGCCCATATGTAATAGGTACTTTTAGTTAATGTGGTATCACAATGGACTGAATAGTCTAAGTGAGCCTGAATCTTAATCGGGCTGCCACTTTAACCTAACCTAGACTTTTTACAAATTGATGATGCTTTAATATATCGCAGACATGCAGGGGGCAATTCTCTCAGTTACACCTGGCAGTAATTCCTTAAGGGTCGGTAAAAGCTTCAAACTTAAAAGCTTCAAACTCACATAATTCTTGATCTCTTGATATAGTATCTATGGCTGTAGCTACACATTGATTATCTACAAAGATAAACTTTTGTATGAGGATAACTATTCCACTTTTAAAGTTTTCCACTATGAGTTGTTAAAAAACGAGAATTTACTAACATTTTTGATTTTTTAGCTACGACCTACGAAGTTTTCCATTCACATTAAGTCCTTCTTTCCAATTTGTTACACACAATCTCTCTAACGCATACCACTGTCCCTTGTCACAAAAACTTCAACTGCAACTAGTATTACGACTATACACCATATGAAAGTCAGCTTAAACTAAGTTTTAAGGTAATTTATTAACTGAGAATCATATTATCGGTTGAAATGTCAGTTGCTAAGTTTATTTGTTTAAATATTCCATAAAAACATAATGGCAAATTAAAAAGAATGAAGCGATGGTGGCGGCAGCAGCAGGAGCAAAAGCCTGCTGACATAGCAAACAAATCGACAGGCAATATTTATTTTCTTTGCAGCCTCTTTGTTTGGCAATCCTCTCAACGGTAAATGAAGTTTATTAGGGGAAAATTTCATGTCGAACACGATGTTTTCCTTATGGAAAGCGGCAAGCAGTTACAACATCAACCGTAGCAGCAGCAGCAGCAGCATCATCATCTCAGGAACATCAAAAAAAAAAAATCTACATCAGTGATTAAACAAAGCTTTTGTTTATTATTATTAGTAGTAGTACGTAGAAATAGTATGGGCATATTGTTGTTGGTCTTTGGTTTCGGATTTTGAATATATTTGAGGTTTTGACATACTCCTTCAGTAAGTACACTAAGAAAAATCTTAGAACAAGTACACGAGTATTACACCTAAGGAATCCAAATTGACTGGAAGCACCATCCCATAGGAAGGTGCAAATTGCCACTGACAGACTAATCACAGCAATGGTACCGATGCCCCATTGTTAATTTTTATACTCTCTTGATATTTAAATATTATTGGATTTACATGTACTTATATATTGTTATTATTAGAATAATCTATAGTTCAATATATACCAAAAGTTTTTGGTTGCTAGTACAGATACTTAAGAGATTTTACAAGACTTGATCGTGAGGACCAGTCTATGGGGTGGTCCTACTACATTAACCCAGGACGTGTCATTTGGAATGTCCTGAATAAATATTTCATTAAAGATAATGAAATATTTATCGCACATTTTTATTTCAGTGTATGTTGAAGTGTTTTATGGGAACTACTGCTTATACACTATTCTCCCTTTTTTTAGTCGCCACATTCTGTAATACTTACTACACCCATAAAACAGTCATTGTGCATAAAATTGTACATTTATCCTTAAAATAAAGAAGCAAAAACAAAAAAAAAAAACAAAACAAGAACTCTGATCTGTTTACCACCACCACGATTACCGCATCACTGTAAACCCGGATTCGCGGGAAGTGCACTTTGGTAGTTGCCTTGAATGTAGTCTTTCACTACGGCTGCTTAGGGTTTCTCAATCTTCTCATTCCTAAGATGCAGCAGTTCATTCAAATGGTCTGTTGGCGGCAATGCTTTTTAGTGTCAATTAAATGTTTACTTGTTCTTTGGCCGCTAATGTGGTTATTTTGGTCATTTTTCTTGTAACAGTGGCTTCAGAACATTGGAAAATATGGTGGTGGTAGCAACATCAGCAGATGACATTGGAAAACAAATACAACAATGAGAAATACTATTCTCACACTGTGAAATATTAAATAAACTGGTGTTTTTGTGTATTAGGTGTAAGCCAAAAAATATATGAATGAGGTTGAGTAGTTGGTTGTGTACGAGCTGAACCATAAAGAAAACTTTGTAAAAATTTTATTTCTATAGAAAATTTTGTCAACATTTTATTTCTATAGAAAATTTTGTCAATATTTTATTTCTATAAAAATTAGGTCAAAATTTTATTTTTGTAGAAAATTTTATTTCTATAGAGGATTTTGTCGAAATTTTATTAGTATAGAAAATTTTGTCAATTTTTTGTTTTCCATAGAAAATGTTATCAAAATTTTATTTCTATAGAAAATTTTATCAAAATTTTATTTTTGTAGAAAATTTTGTCAAAATCTCCTCCTTTTTATAGCCAAGACCGAACGGCGTTCCACATTGCAGTGAAACCACTTAGAGAAGCTTTGGTGGCATTTCTGAGGGTTTCAAAGCTTCTCTTAGTGGTTTCATTGCAATGTGGACGCCGTTGGGACTCGGCTATAAAAAGGAGGTTCCATGTCATCGAGCTTAACATTGAATCGGGCAGCACTCAGTGATAAGAGAGAAGCTCACCAATGTGGTGTCACAATGAACTGAATAGTCTAAGTGAGCCTGATACATGGGGCTGCCACCTAACATAACCTAACCTTTGTCAAAATCTTATTTCTATAGCAAATTTTTTCAAAATTGTATTTCTATACAAAATTTTATTTCTATAGAAAATTTTGTCAAAATTTACTTTTTGTAGAAAATTTTGTCAAAATTTTATTTCTATAGAAAATTTTATCAAAATTTTATTTCTATAGAAAATTTTATCAAAATTTTATTTCTATAGAAAATTTTGTCAAAATTTTATTTCTATAGAAAATTTTGTCAATATTTTATTCCTATAGAAAATTTTGTCAAAATTTTATTTCTACAGAAAATTTTGTGGAATTGTATTTCTATAGAAAATTCTGTCAATATTTTATTCCTATAAAAAATTTTGTCAAAATTTTATTTCTATAAAAAATTTTGTCCAAATTTTATTTCTATAGAAATTTCTGTCAAAATTTTATTCTTATAGAAAATTTTGTCAAAATTTTATTTCTATAGAAAATTTTGTCCAAATTTTATTTCTATAGATAATTTTGTCGAAATTGTATTTGTATAGAAAATTCTGTCAATATTTTATTCCTATAAAAAATTTTGTCAAAATTTTATTTCTATAGAAAATTTTGTCAAAATTTTATTTCTATAGAAAATTTTGTCAAAATTTTATTTCTATAGAAAATTTTGTCAAAATTTTTTTACAATAGAAAATGTTTTCAAAATTATATTTCGATAGAAAATTTTGTCTAAATTTTATTTCTATAGAAATTTTTGTCCAAATTTTAGTTCTATAAAAAACTTTGTCAAAATTTTATTTCGATAGAAAATGGTGTCAAAATTTTAATTCTATAGAAAATTGTGTCAAACTTTTATTTCTATAGCAAATCTTGTCAACATTTCATTTCTATAGAAAATTCTGTCAATATTTTATTCCTACAGAAAATTGTGTCAAAATTTTATTTCTGTAGAAAAATCTGTCAAAATTTTATTTATTTAGAAAATTTTTCCAAAATTTTATTTCTATAAAAAATTTTGTCGAAATTGTATTTCTATAGAGAATTCAGTCAATACTTTATTCCTATAAAAAATGTTGTCAAAATTTTATTTCTATAGAAAATTTTGTCAAAATTTTATTTCTATAGAAAATTTTGTCAAAATTTTATTCCTATAAAATTTTTTCTCAACATTTTATTTCTATAGAAAGTTCTGTCAATATTTTATTCCTATAGAGAATTTTGTCAAAATTTTATTTCTATAGAAAATTTTGTCAACATTTTATTTCTATAGAAAATTTTGTCAACATTTTATTCCTATAGAAAATTTTGTCCAAAATTTATTTCTATAGAAAATTTTGTCAAAATTTTATTTCTTTAGAAAATTTTGTCCAAATTTTATTTCTATAGAAAATTTTGTCAAAATTTTATGTCTACAGAAAATTTTGTCAAAATTTTATTTCTACAGAAAATTTTGTCAAAATTTTATTTCTTTAGAAAATGTTTCCAAAATTGTATTTCCATAGAAAATTTTGAAGAAAAGAAATTATATCTATATAAAATTTTGTCAACATTTTTTTACAATAGAAAATGTTGTCAAAATTGTATTTCTTTAAAAAATTGGTCAAAATTTTATTTCTATAGAAAATTTTGTCAAAATTTTATTGCTATAGAAAATATTGTGAAAATTTTATTGCTAAAAAAATTGGTAAGGTTTTATTTCTATAGACAATTTTGCCAAAATTTTAATTCTACAGAAAATTTTGTCAAAATTTTATTTCTATAGAAAATTTTGTCAAAAGCTTATTTCTATAAAAAATTCTGTCAAAATTTTATTTCATTATTGTTGTTTTTGATTTCAGCTTAAAACCATGCATTGACTAAACTACAAGTGTAGCTTAATCGATAGAGGAAAAAAATGTTTGTCAAATTTATTTGGGCAAAGCCCTATAGACCGCAAGATGGTTGGATGGACGTACGTTTCGGAATAACCACATTCCTCATCAGCATCCTCTACTTGCAGCAAAACTATCAACCAATTATCAGAATAAATTCGGGTAATTCACACAACCAAAAGTGTACTACACTTGAACTTTCTATCGATAATTTTGTCAAAATTGTATTCTTATAGAAAATTTTGTCGAAATTGTATTTCTATAGAAAATTCTGTCAATATTTTATTCCTATAGAGAATTTTGTAAAAATTTTATTTCTATAGAAAATTTTGTCAAAATTTTATTTCTAAAGAAAATTTTGCTAAAATTTTATTTCTATAGGAATTTTTTGCTAAAATTTCATTTCTATAGAAAATTTTGTCGAAATTGAATTTCTGTGGAAAATGCTGTCAATATTTTATTCCTATAGAAAATTTTGTCAAAATTTTATTTTTATAGAAAATTTTGTCAAAATTTTATTCCTATAGAAAATTTTGTCAAAATTTTATTTCTATAGAAAATTGTGTCAAAATTTTATTTCCTTATTTAAATTTTATTTCTTTTATTTCTATAGAAAATTTTGTCAAAATTTTATTTCCATAGAAAATTTTGAAGAATAAAAATTATTTCTATAGAAAATTTTGTCAACATTTTTTTACAAAAGAAAATGTTGTCAAAATTGTATTTCTATTAAAAATTGTGTTTAAATTTTATCCTTATAGAGAATTTTGTCGATATCTTATTTCTATCAAAAATTTTGCCAAAATTTTATTTCTATTGAAAATTTTGTCAAAATTTTATTTCTATAGAAAATATTGTCAACATGTTATTTCTAAGTAAAATTTTGTCAAAATTTTATTTCTATAGAGAATTTTGTCGAAATTTTATTTCTATAGAGAATTTTGTCGAAATTTTATTTTTATAGAAAATTTTCTTAAAAGTTTTTTTCTATAGAAAATTTTCTTAAAATTTTATTGTTATAAAAAATTTTGTCAAAATTTTATGTCTATTGAAAAATTGGTCAAAATTTTATTTCTATAGAAAATTTTGTCAAAACTTTATTTTTGTAGAAAATTTTATTTCATTTAAAAATGTTGTCCAAACTTTATCTTTATAGAGAATTTTGTCGATATCTTATTTCTAACAAAATTTTGTTAAAATTTTATTTCTATAGAAAATTTTGTCCAAATTTTATTTCTAGAGAAAATTTTGAAGAAAAAAAATTATTTCTACAGAAAATTTTGTCAACATTTTTTTACAATAGAAAATGTTGTCAAAATTGTATTTCTATTGAAAAATTGGTCAAAATTTTATTTCTATAGGAATTTTTGTCAAAATTTTATTTCTTAGAAAATATTGTCAAAATTTTATTTCTATAGAAAATATTGTCAACATGTTATTTCTAAGAAAAATTTTGTCAAAATTTTATTTCTATAGAAAATTTTGTCAAAACTTTATTTTTGTAGAAAATTTTATATCATTTAAAAATTTTGTCCAAATTTTATCTTTATAGAGAATTTTGTCGATATCTTATTTCTAACAAAAATGTTGTCAAAATTTTATTTCTGTAGAAAATTTTGTCAACATTTTATTTCTGTAGAAAATTGTGTCAAAATTTTATTCCTATAGAAAATTTTGTCAAAATTTTATTTCTATAGAAAATTGTGTCAAAATTTTATTTCCTTATTTAAATTTTATTTCTTTTATTTCTATAGAAAATTTTGTCAAAATTTTATTTCCATAGAAAATTTTGAAGAATAAAAATTATTTCTATAGAAAATTTTGTCAACATTTTTTTACAAAAGAAAATGTTGTCAAAATTGTATTTCTATTAAAAATTGTGTTTAAATTTTATCCTTATAGAGAATTTTGTCGATATCTTATTTCTATCAAAAATTTTGCCAAAATTTTATTTCTATTGAAAATTTTGTCAAAATTTTATTTCTATAGAAAATATTGTCAACATGTTATTTCTAAGTAAAATTTTGTCAAAATTTTATTTCTATAGAGAATTTTGTCGAAATTTTATTTCTATAGAGAATTTTGTCGAAATTTTATTTTTATAGAAAATTTTCTTAAAAGTTTTTTTCTATAGAAAATTTTCTTAAAATTTTATTGTTATAAAAAATTTTGTCAAAATTTTATGTCTATTGAAAAATTGGTCAAAATTTTATTTCTATAGAAAATTTTGTCAAAACTTTATTTTTGTAGAAAATTTTATTTCATTTAAAAATGTTGTCCAAACTTTATCTTTATAGAGAATTTTGTCGATATCTTATTTCTAACAAAATTTTGTTAAAATTTTATTTCTATAGAAAATTTTGTCCAAATTTTATTTCTAGAGAAAATTTTGAAGAAAAAAAATTATTTCTACAGAAAATTTTGTCAACATTTTTTTACAATAGAAAATGTTGTCAAAATTGTATTTCTATTGAAAAATTGGTCAAAATTTTATTTCTATAGGAATTTTTGTCAAAATTTTATTTCTTAGAAAATATTGTCAAAATTTTATTTCTATAGAAAATATTGTCAACATGTTATTTCTAAGAAAAATTTTGTCAAAATTTTATTTCTATAGAAAATTTTGTCAAAACTTTATTTTTGTAGAAAATTTTATATCATTTAAAAATTTTGTCCAAATTTTATCTTTATAGAGAATTTTGTCGATATCTTATTTCTAACAAAAATGTTGTCAAAATTTTATTTCTGTAGAAAATTTTGTCAACATTTTATTTCTGTAGAAAATTGTGTCAAAATTTTATTTCTATAGAAAATTTTGTCAAAATTCTATTTCTATAGAAAATATTGTCAACATGTTATTTCTAAGAAAAATTTTGTCAAAATTTTATTTCTATAGAGAATTTTGTCGAAATTTTATTTTTATAAAAAATTTTCTTAAAAGTTTATATCTAAGAAAATTTTCTTAAAATTTTATTGTTATAGAAAATTTTGTCAAAATGTTATTTCTTTTAAAAATTCTGTCCAAACTTTATATTTATAGAGAATTTTGTCGATATCGTATTTCTATCAAAAATTTTGTAAAATTTTTTTCTATAGAAAATTTTGTCAAAATTTTATTTCTATAGAAAATATTGTCAACATTTTATTTCTAAGAAAAATTTTGTCAAAATTTTATTTCTATAGAGAATTTTGTCGAAATTTTATTTCTATAGAAAATTTTCTTAAAAGTTTATTTCTATAGAAAATGTTCTTAAAATTTTCTATAACAATAGAAAATTTTGTCAAAATTTTTTCCAAATTTTGTTTTTCTTTTTTTAGTGTACTGTTTCTTTTATTATTAATATCTTAAAAGTCACTTCTATATGTTTCTGGTTAATTTCAATTCTACCGTTTGACTAGATTATTTCCATAGACATAGACATTTTTGGAAAAAAAATTACAAAGCCATTATTCAAATATATCCTTTCTTACACCCAATACAAGTGCGCCTTATTAAATTTCATACCTTATTTAAAATTGTATCTCTTTCTTGTGAACTTCAAAAGGTGCCTCACATGGAGAGAAATTACGAAACTACTGTTAATACTGACCTAACTACAATTTGAACTCATGCTGGTCGATACAGATTTCAGATTCTAGGGTAACATCATCAACTTTATTATCTTTAACCTTGTTATTATTACCCTCAACGAACATCATCATGATTATCATCATCATCGTTGTCATCAGAAGCTTCTTAACTTCATGCTGCTCAATGTCTATAAGTATGTCTTAACAGTTTTATCTTTTAGCCACATCTGAACCAAATAAAATAATTGAAAGTCAAGATAAGAATCAGCGTGCGGCATTGGCTTTTTTATCCTTTGTGGCTTTGAAAAAGTTTTTTTTTTTGTTTTTTTTTTTTTGCTTTATGTTGAAAAACTTACAATAGAATGAGACAAACTATGGGATAAGCTTAACATTAACTGAAAATCAATATAACGTAAAGAAGAGCATACACAGTTAACTTTAATGGTTTTGTGGATGCAGGAAATTCATATTATAATATTAGGGTACAAGAAAGCAGGTCCAATATGTTTTGATCCGTGACGAGGGCCTGTATCTTACGCCAGATATAATGCAATGACTCTCCAGCTATAAAATTTATCGAAAGGAGGATTCCTTAACTAGAAGAAAATCAAACTCGCCTCTGGCCAGTTCGTACTATGTGTAGTACCACGGTTAGTAGTACAAGATTACAATGGTAACAATGATGTATGATATTCCCTCTCTAGCGGTTACAGTGTATATCCTTATATATATAGGCAAGGTTGTAGGATAACACTTTTAATTTTTTTAGTTTTGTCAGTTACCAACCCCAAGACTAAATTTTTCAAAATTTCATTTTTATAAAAATATCGTTTCTACAGGAAATTTTCTGAAAAAAAAATCTGAAAATTTAATTTTTATAGAAAAATTTCCGAAAATTTAATTTTTATAGAAAATTTTCTCAAAATTTCATTTTTATAGAAAAATTTCCGAAAATTTCATTTTTATAGAAAATTTTCTCAAAATTTTATTTTTATAGGAAACTTTCTGGAAATTTAATTTTTATAGGAAATTTTCTTAAAATTTAATTTTTAAAGGAAATATTTTTAAAAATTTAATTTGCACAACAATTTTTTGTTAAAAATTCATTTCTATAAAAATTTTCTGAAAATTTCATGATTATAGGAAATTTTCTCAAATTTTCATTTTATAGGAAATTTGATGAAAATTTCATTTCTAT
This sequence comes from Haematobia irritans, assembly GCF_050003625.1. Lineage (NCBI taxonomy): Eukaryota > Metazoa > Arthropoda > Insecta > Diptera > Muscidae > Haematobia > Haematobia irritans. Next base: position 31,948,827 of record NC_134401.1, read on the forward strand.
AGGAAATTTTTAAAAATTCATGTTAATAGGAAATTTAATGAAAATTTTATTTCTAGAGGAAATGTTTTTAAAGGTTCCGTTTGTGCAGGAAAATTTCTGAAAATTTCATTTCTATAGGAAATTTTCTCAAAATTTCATTTGTATGGGAAATTTTCTAAAATTTCCATTAACGTACAAAATTTTCTAACAACTTCTTTTCTATTTTAAATTTAAAATTTAATTTCTATGCAAAATTTTTAAAAAATTTTTAATTTTTCTGAGAATTTCATTTCTATTGGAGATTTTGAGGAAAATTCAACATTTAACATTTTCTGAAAATTTAAAAACTACAGCAATAAAACTTCTATCGGAAATTTGATGAATTTGTATGAAAATTTAATTTCTATAGGATATTTTCTAAAAAATTTCATTCCTATAGAAAATGTTCTCAAAATTTTATTTCTGTTTGAAATTTTCTAAAAATTTCATTTCTTTGAGAAATTTTCTGCAAAATTTGTTTCTATAGGAAATTTTCGGAAATTTTCATTTCTATAGGAAATTTTCGGAAATTTTCATTTCTATAGGAATTTTTCTGAAATTTTCGTTTCTATAGAGAATTTTCTAAAAATTTTATTTTAATGGTAAATTTCATTTCTATTTGAAAATTTCACTTCTATAGGTAATTTTATGAAAATTGAATTTCTATAGGAAATTTTCTAAAAATTTCATTTTCTGCAAAATTAATTTTGTGAAAATTTCCGTTCTTAAATTTTTGAAAATTTCATTTCTATAAGAAATTTTCTGAAAATTTAATTTCTATAGGAAATTTTCTGTAAACTTCATTTCTGAAAGTTTCATTTCTATAGAAATTTTTCTGAAAATTTCTTTTCTACAAGAATTTTTCACCAAAATTCAGTTCTTTTGGGAATTTTGTGAAAATTTCATTTCTATAGGAAATTTTCTGAAAATCTCTTATCTATAGAAATTTTTCTGCAAAATTATTTTTTTAAGAATTTTCTGAAAATTTCAATTCTATAGGAAATTTTCTAAAAACTTCACTGCTATAGGAAATTTTCTGCAAAATTCTTTTTTAAGAATTTTCTGAACATTTCAGTTCTGTAAGAAATTGTTTGAAAATTGAATTTATATAGGAAATTTTCTAAAAATTTCATTTCTATAGGAAATTTTCTGAAGATTGCATTTCAATAGGAAATTTTCTAAAAATTTCATTTATAAAAGAAATTTTCTGCAAAATTAATTTCTTAAGAAATTTTGTGAAAATTTCGGTTCAGTAAGAAATTTTTTGAAAATTTCATTTCTATAAGAAAATAATTTCTTTTCTGTGAGACTTAAGTTCTTTTAGGAATTTTGTGAAAATTTCATTTCTATAGGAAAATGTCTCATCCATAAAAGTTTTCTGCAAAATTCAGTTTTTAAGAAATTTTCTGATTATTTCATTTCTGTAGGAAATTTTCTGATAATTTCATTTCTGTAGGAAATTTCTTGATATTTTCATTTCTATATAAGAAATTTTGTGAAAATTTCAATTCTGTAAGAAATTTTTTGAAAATTTCGTTTCTATAAGAAATTTTCTGAAAATTTCATTTCTATAGGAGATTGTCTGAAAGTTTTATTCCTATAGAAAATTTTCTGAACGTTTTATTCCTATAGAAAATTTTCTGAAATTTCTTTTCTATAAGAATTTTTCTGCAAAATTCAGTTCTTTTAAGAATTTTGTGAAAATTTCATTTCTAAAGGAAATTTTCTGTAAACTTCATTTCTAAAGGAAATTTTCTGAAATTCAATTTCTTAGAAATTTTTCTACAAAATTCTTTTCTGTAAGAATTTTTCTGCAAAATTCAGTTCTTTTGAGAATTTTGTGAAAACTTCATTTCTATAGGAAATTTTCTGAAAATTGCTTATCCATAGACATTTTCTGCAAAATTCATTTTTTTAGAATTTTCTAAAAATTTCATTACTATTTTCTAAAAACTTCATTGCTATAGGAAATTTTCTGTTAATTTATTTTTTAAGAATTTTCTGAACATTTCAGTTTTGTAAGAAATTTTTTGAAAATTGAATTTATATAGGAAATTTTTATAGGAATTTCATTTCTATAAGAAATTTTCTGATAATTTATTTTCTATAAGACTTAAGTTCTTTTAGGAAGTTCGTGAAAATTTCATTTCTATAGGAAAATTTCTCATCCATAAACATTTTCTGCAAAATTCAGTTTTTAAGAAAATTTCTGATAATTTCATTTCTGTAGAAAATTTCCCAAAATGTTCATTTCTGTGGGAAATTTTCTGATAATTTAATTTGTGAAAATTTCAGTTCTGTAAGAAATTTTTTGAAAATTTTATTTCTATAAGAAATTTTCTGAAAATATCATTTTTATAGGAAATTGTCCGAAAGTTTTATTCCTATAGAACATTTTCTGAAAGTTTCATTCCTATAGAAAATTTTCCGAAATTTTTTCTTCCACGTTTTTTTTTTCTTTTCTATAAGAATTTTTCTGCAAAATTCAGTTCTTTTAAGAATTTTATGAAAATGTAATTTCTATAGGAAATTTTTCAATAATTTCATTTCTATAGAAAATTTTGTAAAAATGTCATTTCTATATGAAATTTTCTGAAATTTACTCATCCATAGAAATTTTTCTGCAAAATTATTTTTTTAAGAAATTTTCTGAAAATTTAATTTCTATAGAAAATTTTCTTAAGATATTTAATTTGTCAGCATTTGAATATACAGTTCATAGGAAAATTCTCTTAAGCACTGCATTAAAATATGTGAAATGACAATACTTTATTTCTACTTGCATTATGGACGTTCATCATTGGGTTTTCAGTACAATATTAACATTAGCAGTAATCTAAAAAAGTTTTCCTTTAAGTTTCACAGTTACACATACTTTGGCCAAAGTTGCTCCTGTTGAATCGTTACCACAATTTATGTTACTACAACTACTGGTATTAAACCAAGTTTCGCAAAATTTATTGGAAATTGAGTTCAATATTAGCTGGTTGCCATGTTGCAACTTTTGCCGTTGCCTTTGTAAAATAGTTTTTCTTTTGTGAGGTCTGATGCTTCAAAGATGTTGCTACATACTTTGTAATTTGAGAAGCTGCCAATATGCTCGTGATGCAAGCATCCTTATGTGAACCTATTAGGCTTTTTTGAATGAAACAGACATACCTTAAATTACCACTTTTAAATAAAACATATTGATCCGATGCGCCATATTAAACAAAGGTGAGAAAATTTTAGAATTTCTGGAATAAAGACTGAAGAAGATAATATTAAAGTCTTACTATATGTGTGTGTTTTAAATGAGCTCGTCTTCTTTTGTAGATGCTAAGAAAAAATTTATTGTGGAACGTAGTTGTAAACATTATCATTATGAAGATATCGCGAGACTGCTCGACTATAAAGTTCGTTGCCCCCAAATACAGCCTGTTCAGTGTTGCTAATATGTATTACAATCAAATTCATATAATTTCTAAAACGGTCTTCTGAAAGTCTATTTTATTGTTTACAAGTTTACAAAAACATTCTGGTACAAAAAAAAGTAATTCGTGATGCAACTCAAGGGTAATAAAGTGATTGATTCAAATTTGGCTGGAAAATCACAAGTTGCTATAAAGTGCAAGAGCACGCAGATTCACAACAAAAAGTTGGGTTGGAAAGAGCCAAGGAGTTAGGTTAGGTAGGATAGGTGGCAGCCCGAGGTATCAGGCTCACTTAGACTATTCAGTCCATTGTGATACCACATTGGTGAACTTCTCTCTTATCACTGAGTGCTGCCCGATTCTATGTTAAGCTCAATGACAAGGGACCTCCTTTTTATAGCCGAGTCCGAACGGCGCTCCACATTGCAGTGAAACCACTTAGAGAAGCTTTGAACCCTCCGAAATGTCACCAGCATTACTGAGTTGGAATAATCCACCGCTGAAAAACTTTTTGGAAAAAAATACCAAAGTGTCGATCATCTCAAGGTCATTCGCCGGTAATGGACCACAATACTGCAGAGCCACTTACGTACAGCTTGTGATGGTTATGCCAATTCGAACAAATCTAAACTGATTCTAAAATTTAATTCTCTTTTTAGTTGTTAAAGACCATATACTAACACCACGTACCAAATTTCAAGCGGATCGGATGAATTTTGCTTTTCCAAAAGGCTCCGGAGGTCAAATGTGGGGACCGGTTTATATAGGGGCTATATACAATTACAAACCAATTTGGACCAATATTTGTGAGATTGGGGATCGGTTTATCTGGGGGCTATATATAACTATATACCGATATGGACCAAGTTTGGCACGTTGTTGTTTTTGAGCAAATGTGAGCTCGCGCGGCACCCATTTTGCACAGAGCTTCCGCATATCCAAATATTGATGAATGATATGACCAACACGTTCCCTTGATATCTTTAAGGCTTCTGCTATCTCGATCAACTTCATTTTACGGTCATTCAAAATCATTTTGTGTTTTTTTTTTTATGTTTTCGTCGGTAACCACCTCTTTCGGGCGTCCACTGAGTTCACCGTCCTCCGTGCTCATTTCACCATGCTTGAATTTTGCATACCAATCAATTACTGTTGATTTCCCTGGGGCAGAGTCCGGAAACACATTATCAAGCCAAGTTTTTGTTTCCACCGTATTTTTCCCTTCAGAAAACAATATTTTATCAAAACACGAAATTAATTTTTTTCCATTTTTTTTTTTCACAATAACAAAAGTTGCTTCACAAAAGACGCTCTATCTCACAAACTAATGTAAGTCAATTAGTCAATTAGACGTCAAATTTTGACACGAATCATTTGAAGGTTGGTACTATATAAAAATAATATTCATTTAATACTAGCGACGCCATCTATGTGTCAGGCCGGGGACTTATCAGCCAACCTGTTAAGACTATACCAAAAACTGTACCGATACACAATATATTCGGCACACTCTTTATGGTCCTAGAATACCTCTACATTTCAAATTTCAGGCAAATTGGAAAAAACTACGGATTCTAGAATCACAAGAAGTAAAATCGGGAGATCGGTCGAAACATGGTCCGATAATCAACATTTTCGGCACATCTCTTTATTTTCCTAAAATACCTCTAGATTTCAAATTTCAAGCAAATTGGATAAAAACTACGGATTTTAGAAGCCCAAGAAATAAAATCGGGAGATCGGTATATATGGTGGCTATATCAAAACATGGACCGATAGACACCATTTTCGGCACACCTATTTATGTTCCAAGAATACCTCTAGATTTCCAATTTCAAGCAAATTGGGTAAAAACTACGGATTCTAGAAGCCCAAGAAGTAAAATCGGGAGATCGGTCTATATGGGAGCTATACCAAAACATAGACTGATACCCCTATTTTCGACACACCAATTTGTGGTCTTAAAATTGGATAAAAACTACGGTTTTTATAAGCTCAAGACCCAAAATCGGGAGGTCGCTTTATATGGGGACTATATCAAAACTTGGACCGATATAGCCCATCTTCGAACTTCACCTGCCTGTAAACAAAAGACGAATCTGTACCAACTTTCAGGACGATTGCGCCATTATTGAAGGCTGTAGCGTAATTACAACAGAGAGACAGACGGACAGACGGACATGCTTATATCGTCTTAGAATTTCTACCTGACAAGAACCCAGCAAAAAAACGTCGCCAAAAATGTAATGAAAATGTTCTTTTTGGATCAGAAAGTGGTGCAAACCTGACGCAGAAGCGATGAATTTAACATGATCTTGTCATAGGACGGAAGTTCTCCATTTCAACAGTCGATGCACTGAATTTACATCACTTTTTTAGGTGTGATCCGAATTCAATGTTATGGATGTAAATTAAAAAATTCTGTGATATTTTATCAAATAAATAATTTTTATAATTTTTAATGGATTCTAACGCTTGTTGGAAACGCTTGACCTCAAATATTTTTAAAAATTCACAATTTTTTTCAGATTGGATTTAGCATTTTTTTCGACAAAATTTAAATGATTTGTACCATTTTACGAATTCTTACTCTGTTTTTAACCTATTTGAAACAAAAAAGTTTACATTATCCATTAAAAATATGAAAAAATCTAGTTATTAAAAATTGAATTAAAAAAACTTCCTGTGTAGTTAAAATAAAGAACATCATTGGGAGTACATCTTTTGGAAGTGCTTTTATAGTTGTGCCTTTGGAAGAACTTCCAAATTTTTTAGCGGGAATATATATATACTTTATATAGTCGGAAATCGATATTTCGATGTGTTACAAACGGAATAACAAACTTATTATACCCCCGTCACCATTCTATGGTGGTGGGTATAAAAAGCCGATTAAATACGTACATAATTCAGTTTGGCAAAATTTTCTATAGAAATAAAATTTTTTATAGAAATAAAATTTTGACAAAATTTTCTATAGAAATAAAATTTTCACAAAATTTTCCATAGAAATAAAATTTTGACAAAATTTTCTATAGAAATAAAATGTTGACAAAATTTTCTACAGAAAATATAATTTTGACAAAATTTTCTATAGAAACAAAATCTTGGGAGATTATTTTTGGCTCGTGTGGCAGCCATGATTATGAACCGATATGTGTGATGGGGGTTCGGCTATATATAAATACAGACCGATATGGACCAATTTTGGCATGTTTGTAAGCGGCCATATACTAGCGCAATGTACCAAATTTCAAACGGATGGGAAGAATTTTGCTCCTCCAAGAGACTCCGGAGGTCAAATCTGGGGATCGGTTTATATGGGAGCTATATGTAATATGGACCAATATGGATACATTTTTGCATGGTCGTTAGACATCATATATTAACACAACGTACCAAATTTTAACCGGATCGGATGAATTTTGATCCTTCAAGAGGGTCTGGAGGTCAAATCTGGATATCGGTTTATATGGGGGCTATATACAATTATGAACCGATATGAACCAATTTGTGCAAGGATGTTAGAGACCATATACTGCCACCATGTACCAAATTTCAACTGGATCGGAAGAACTTTTCTCCTCCAAGAGGCTACGCAAGGTCAAATCTGGGGATCGGATTATATGGGGACTATATATAATTACGGATCAATAAGGATCAATTTTTGCATGGTTGTTAGACATCGTATACTAGCACCATGTACCACATTTTAACCGTATCGGATGAATTTTACTCCTCCATGAGTCTGCGGATGTCAAATCTGGATATCGGTTTATATGGGGGCTACATACAATTATGGACCGATATGGACCAATTTTGCATGGATGTTAGAGACTATATACTACCACCATGTACAAAATTTCAACCGGATCGGAAGAATTTTGATCCTCCAAGAGGGTCCGAGTCAAATCTGGGAATCGGTTTATATGGGGGCTATATATAATTATGGACCGATATGGACCATTTTTTGCATGGTTGTTAGGCATCGTATACTAGCACCATATACCAAATTTTAACCGTATCGGAAGAATCTTACTCCTCCATGAGGCTGCGGAGGTCAAATCTGGATAACGGTTTATATGGGGGCTTTATACAATTATGGACCGATATGGACCAATTTTGCATGGATGTTAGAGACAATATACTACCACCATGTACAAAATTTCAACCCGGTTCGGAAGAATTTTTATCCTCCAAGAGGGTCCGAGTCAAATCTGGGTATCGGTTTATATGGGGGCTATATATAATTATGGACCGATATGGACCAATTTTTGCATGGTTGTTAGAGACCATGTACTAATACCACGTACCAAATTTCAACCGGATCGGATGAAATTTGCTTCTCTAAGAGGCTCCGGAGTCAAATCTGGGGATATGTTGTTAGAGACCATATACTAACACCACGTACCAAATTTCAACCGGATCGGATGAAATTTGCTTCTCTAAGATACTCCGCAAGCCAAATCTGGTGGTCGGTTTATATGGGGCTAAACGTAAAAGTGGTCCAATATGGCCCATTTGCAATACCATCCGACCTACATCAATAAGAACTACTTGTGCCGAGTTTCAAGTCGATAGCTTGTTTCGTTCGGAAGTTAGCGTGATTTCAACAGACGGACATGCTTAGATTGACTCAGAATTTCACCACGACCCAGAATATATATACTTTATGGGGTCTTAGAGCAATATTTCGATGTGTTACAAACCGAATGACAAAGTTAATATACCCCCTATTCTATGATGGAGGGTATAATAATAATAAATTTCTTTGTACTATATTACGTTCCTATACAACTCCCATTCTGTTCGAAATTCTCATGCTCTAGATTTTAGATTAACTACTCATTAATGGGGCATTGGAATAAACAGCGATTACACCATTTGCTTTCACAAATATTACCATAATATTATCCTAAAAGTATGCTTTACTTTCTTAAGTAAACCCACTTAAAATGTAAGCTATTCAAATATTTGAAAAGGATTCTCCAAAGAGTATACTCCAACATCTCTAAAAGATCCCTTCCAATAATTTGCTTTACAATTCGCCAAATCTAAAGGTAAAAAATCAATTTTTACACTGTTTTAAATAGTTTTTAGGAAAATGCTTAATTTTCCATTTATTGCTCCATACAAACAAAATCCTCAAATTGAAGTTTAACATTTCATTTCATTTTGTGTTTTTTGCCTTTTGTTTTTTTTTTTTAAGTATTTTCCTTTATATTCTATTTGGGGAGATCCCTAATAGAAAAAGCATATTTTCATCACTTCACAATTTTTTTGTTATGATACCTCACTTCTAATGGTTTTGCCATATTTTTTTTAATCATACTTTTTTGGTTTGCAGATGCACTCACGTAATAAACTAAATATCAAGCTTGTTCCACTAACCATAGTAAACTAAAGTAAATCAACAATGAAGCTAGCAAAATTCGATGAACGGAAAGTTTACTTGAATATGATGAAGGAGAGAAAAAACCTAGAGCGTTCAAAAAAAATCCAATCAAACTTTTTCTATTTTGAAATTTTACTTGAGCTCTACCCAGTATGCAACGTGATGATGGCAACGAAAGAGAATCTCCTACTTATCAACAGATGCCTTTGAAATGTTTGATTTTCTGCATCAATGCATAAAAAAAGGCAAATGTTGTTAACAAATAACCGAATAAGTGGGTTTGCTAAATAACTAGAGATGTACTTCTCGCCTAGCGGAAGGAATCTTTTCAAACTGCTGCAGCAATTTGAACCCAACTAATATGTAGTAATAGCTGTGGTCTACTCTACTGTCGGAGATGCTGGGCCAAGTTGTTTACAAATGGTTAACAAACAATTTTTGGTGGATGGACGTTTTGTCGAAAGAAAATAAAACTTTACCCACAAAATATCGGAAAAAGTATGATTATGTACAACTCCTGAAAATATGCTTTAATTATGTAGTAGTTTGAATTATTTAAGATAAATCTGCAGTACAATAATCTACTGGAAATGGTTCATTTAAATATAATATAATAGTAGGAGTATGTATGTATGCTGTGTTGATTTGAAGGCAAATGAGAAAAGAGTGATTAATGTATTCGTAAATAAGGCCTCTTCTGTTCAATTGAAGAGTTCTATGGTTCCCTGAAAATGTTAAGTAGATCGGACGCCCAAGGCGAGGCAACAATCCTCTTACAGACATTTTCAGATTCGGGTTAGGGATTAAAAGTTGTTATTTTGAACTTTGGCTAATGCACCTTGCGAAAATCTTCTTGATTTTTCGAAGATTTCAAATAAAATCTTCAACGAACAAATTACAATAGGCCCCCTCCCTATCAAACTATTAAAAATTCGGCTGACCTACAAAACTGGTCCACGAAAAATTGTTTTTCAAAAATACGTGTTCAACTAATTTTTCCCTGTGATCACCATTTCCATGCCCTGTAAAATTTCAAGTAAATTAAAAGTAAAGTTTAAACTACAATACAAAAATATATAAACCAAATAATAGCTGCGCCAAATAGCATGCTTTTAAGCCCCCTAAAAGTATGCACACATATTAATTGTTTTTTAAAACTGGAGGACAGGTTTACACTCCCGTTTATTATTTATTTTAATAATAACTTAAAACAAATAAACAAATTAATTAATTGGTTTGGACCATTCCTCACCAAGTTGTAATAAAATTGGACAAAAGCGTAATATTTTTTTCTTATTTTACGAATTTATTTTCGATTTTAGTGGCAAAACTTGAACTTAACAGTTTTGGGAAATTAAACAATATCCCAGCAAAAAGAATTGATCCACAAACATTTCTTTTATAGCGCATCCCGGAATCCCCCATCAAGTTTTTTCCACGTACGATGCAGTCTTTTTGAACAAGTCCACAAACATTTCTTTTAAAGCGCATCACGGAATCCCCCATCAAGTTGTTTTCACTTACGATGCAGTCCGTTTGGACAAGTCCAAAAACATTTCTTTTAAATCCCGGGAGGATTTCCTATCGATTTATTTTCACTTCCGATGCAATCCTTTTTGACAACCCAGCAAAAAAATTTGGAAGTTCTTCTCAAGGCACAACTTAAAAAGAACTTTCAAAAATGCTCTCCCAAATATGTTCTTTATTTTAACTGCACTGGAAGTTCATTTGAGTCAATTTCTTTATAACTCGCTTTTTTCATATTTTTAATGGGAACTTTATTTTTTTGTGCTTCAAAGAGAAAAGAATTAATAAAATGGTACAAATTATTTAAATTAAATGTTAAATCCTTTGTAGAAAAATTTCAAATTTTTGAAAATATTTGATCACAAAAGTTCCAGACAAGCGCTATAATGCATTAAAAATCATAAAAAAATTTTAAAAATTATTTATATGTCAAAATATCACAAAATTTCTTAATTCACATCCAAAACACTGAATTCGCCTCACACCTTAAGAAGTGATGCAAATTCAGTACAGCGGCTGTTGAAATAGTCGACATCTGTCCTATGACAAGCCCAAGTTAAATTCATCGCTTTTGCGTCAATTTGGCACCACATTTTCACTACTTTTTTGGCGACGCTTATTTTGCTGTGTAAAATAAAGGGTGATACGATCAAAATTTGGTCAATATAAATTTGACGTATTTCTTTCAATTTTGCATTTAAAAAACCTGAACACCCCTCATTTTGAAGGTGTGTGTGTATAATGTTGCTCCTATTTTTATTTTGGAATTCACTTTTCAGTTGTCAAAATGCCGTCCAAGCAAGAAGAGCAGCGTATCAAAATTTTGCTCGCGCATCGCGAAAATCCGAGCTACTCGCACGCAAAGATAAAAGTTGCCAAATCAACCGTTATAAATGTAATTAAAGTGTTTGGGGAACGTTTGTCGACAGCCAGGAAGTCTGGATCGGGGGGAAATCGAAAACCGGAAGCCGCTGAGACGACAAAAGAGTTGCCGGTAGTTTCAAACGAAACCCTAACCTCTCTCTCCGAGATGCCGCAAATAAGCTGGGTGTATCGTCTACAACCGTGCATCGAGCCAAAAAACGAGCCGGACTATCGACTTACAAGAAGGTAGTGACTCCAAATCGCGATGATAAACAAAATACGACGGCCAAAGCGCGATCCCGGAGGCTGTACACGACGATGCTGACGAAGTTTGACTGCGTGCTAATGGACGACGAAACCTACGTCAAAGCCGACTACAAGCAGCTGCCGGGACAGGAATTTTATACGGCAAAAGGAAGGGGAAAGGTAGCAGATATTTTCAAGCACATAAAACTGTCAAAGTTCGCAAAGAAATATCTGGTTTGGCAAGCCATCTCTACTTGTGGCTTGAAAAGCAGCATTTTCATAGCTTCCGGGACTGTCAACCAAGAAATTTACGTGAAAGAGTGTTTGAATAAACGTCTGCTGCCTTTCCTGAAGAAACACGGTTGTTCCGTACTGTTTTGGCCGGATTTGGCATCTTGCCATTACGGTAAAAAGGCCATGGAGTGGTACGCCGCCAACAACGTGCAGGTGGTTCCCAAGGACAAGAACCCTCCCAACACGCCAGAGCTCCGCCCAATTGAGAAATACTGGGCTATTGTCAAGCGGAACCTAAAGAAGACAAAAAAAACTGCTAAGGACGAGTAGCAGTTCAAGGCAAACTGGCTTTCTGTGGCGAAGAAGGTGGACAAGGTGGCTGTACAAAATCTGATGACAGGTGTCAAGCGTGAGGCCCGGCAATGCGGATTTGCAAAAGCGAAAGCCTAACAGAATATTTTTCCTGAATTTTATACTAATTGAACTTGAAAAAGAAATTTAATTTGATTTTTTAAATAAACGATTTCACCGATTTACACGCGTTTTCCCTTGACCAAATTTTGACCGTATCACCCTTTATACGGCCGTAAGTTGGGCCATGCCGAATCTTATGTACCCTCCACCATGGATTGCGTAGAAACTTCTACGAAAGACTGTCAACCGCAATCGAATTGCTTGGGTTGTGGTATCTCAAAACTTCTTAATATCGTTTTCTAAATTGTGAGTTAGTCCATACGTGGTATATATTAGACAAGAAAAGTATGTATAGGTAAGTCTACAAATAATTACAAATCGACAAGGTCTTTTGCGCGGTACGTAGAGAGCCAGAATTGAAATATGGGGTTGCTTAAATGGGGGCTATATAGAATTATGAACTTGATATGGACCAATTTTTGTGTGATTGGGGATCGATTTATCTGAGGGCTATATTATAACTATAGACCGATATGGACCTAGTTAGGCATGGTTGTTAACGGTCATATACTAGCACAATGTACCAAATTTCAACTGACTCGGATGAAATTTGCTCTCCCAAGAGGCTCCAAAACCAAATCTCGGGATCGGTTTATATGGAGGCTATTTATGATTATGGACTGATATGGACAACTTTTGGCATGGTTGTTAAATATCATACTCGTATACTACCACCACGTACCAAATTGCAACCAGATCGGATGAATTTTGCTTCTCCAAAAGGTACCGGAGGTCAAATCTGGGGATCGGTTTATATGGGGGCTATATATAATTATGGACTGATATGAACCAATTCCTGCATGGTTGGTAGTACTAACATCAATTACCAAATTTCAACCGAATCGGATGAATTTTGCTCTTCCAAGCTGCTCCGCAGGTCAAATCTGGGTATCGGTTTATATGGGGCCTATATATAATTATTGACCGATTTCGACCAATTTTTGCGTGGGTGTTTGAGGCCTTATATTAACACCACGTACCAAATTTCAACTGAATCAGATGAATTTTTGTCTTCCAAGAGGCTTCGGAGTTCAAATCTGGTGATCGGTTTATATGGGGGCTATATATAATTATGGACCGATGTGGACCAATTTTTGCATGGCCATTAGAGACCATATACTAACACCATATACCAAATTTCAGCCGGATCGGATGATCCGCAAGCCAAATCTGAGGATCGGTTTATATGGGGGCTATATATAATTATGGACCGATGTGGACCAATTTTTGCATAGTTGTTAGAGACAATATACTTACACCATGTACCAAATTTCTGCTGGATCGGATGAAATTTGCTTCTCTTAGAGGCTCCGCAAGCCAAATCTGGGGATCGGTTTATATGGGGGCTATATATAATTATGGACCGATGTGAACTAAAGTTGTCATGGTTGTTAGAGACCATATACTAACACCATGTACCAAATTTCAGCCGGATTGAGTGAAATTTGCTTCTCTTAGAGGCTCCGTAAGCCAAATCTGCGGATCGGTTTATATGGGGGCTACATATAATTATGGACCGATGTCGACCAATTTTTGCATGGTTGTTAGAGACCATATACTAACACCATGTACCAAATTTCAGCCGGATCGGATGAAATTTGCTTCTCTTAGAAACCTCGCAAGCCAAATTTGGGGGTCCGTTTATATGGGGGCTATACGTAAAAGTGAACCGATATGGCCCATGTGCAATAATATCCGACCTACATCAACAACAACCACTTGTGCCAAGTTTCAAGTCGATAGCTTGTTTCGGTCGGAAATTAGCGTGATCTCAACAGACGGAGGACTTGCTCAGATCGACTCTGAATTTCACCACGACCCAGAATATATATACTTAATAGGGTCTTAGAGCAATATTTCGATGTGTTACAAACGGAATGACAAAGTTAATATACCTTCATCCTATGGTGGAGGGAATAAAAAAAGGTGAAACATAATGTGCAAATATTTTTTTTTTTAACAAATTCTGAACATATATATGTTTGAAGCAGAGTTCATGTTACAGAGACGGTTTTTTTTTTTTTGAGGGAACAGCTGTATGATCTATATGGTCATTTTGACAAGAGCTTTTTATTGACAAAATATCTTAAATCAATTCATTTCAACGAATTTTCTTCCCACAAAATGTCCACGTTTTTCCCCAATGAGTGATTTACAACTTCCATCTATCTTCGAAAGGACTTGACTATTAATTAATTAACAATAATGTACAACAGCTTAGACGAAACTGCAAACAAGCAATTCGTGTCTGAAAAACAATATCCAATCAATCTCTTTGATGTTATCATCATATTTAATCTTTGCCTCAAATACCAAACTCTTGTATAATTAATTTTGTTGTTTGCTTGTTCGCAATACTTTCCTCATACGAGTATCTCAATTGTCATTGGAAAGACCACAAAGTAGAACTTAGCTTCATTTCCATCATTTGTTTAATAATCTACAAGTATAGTGTAACCAAATTGAAGAACCAAAACCCATAACAAGATTATTTTTGCATTTGAAATTAAGGTAAGAGGAAGGAAAAGAGTGAGAGAGAGGGACGGGGAAGAGGATGAGGAGAGGAGAAAGCAATCTGCATCTAGTTGAATCGAACATAAAACTCTTTGACACCGCATATCTAAATATGCACTTTTATCCATTAGTTGCACATACTTATAACCAAATGTGAGTACATTGTATAATACCAGAATGTGATTGTTCTAGGCTTTCTTTTCCCATTTCAAATCAATACCATAAATATAAAATCCTTAAAGACATATGTATGTACAGATGCATATTAAAAAAAAAATACACCGCAAGAGCTATTGCCAAGTCAATGCATAGTGGGACGTTTGTGAAATTAATGGCAGAGCTAAATAAAAATTGAAAAAATTACGTTTTCAGTTCCCGAGAAAAAATCAAAGTTGCTCAGTATATCGAATCTGGGTAACAATAGAAATTTGATTATATTTTTATACCCAACACCATATGATCGAGGGTATAACCTTGTCATTTCGTTTGTAACACATAGAAATATTGTTTAAAGACCCCATAAAGTGTATATATTCTGGGTCGTGGTGAAATTCTGAGTCGATATAAGCATGTCCGTCCGTCCACCCGTCTGTCGATCACTCTAACTTCCGAACGAAAGAAGCTATCGCCAAGTTGCAAAACTTGGCACAAGTAGTTGTTATTGATGTAGGTAGGATGGTATTGCATATAGCCCCCATATAAACTGACGCTCAGATTTGGCTTGCGGAGCTTCTTGGAGGAGCAAAATTCATCCGATCCGGTTGAAATTTAGGACATGGTGTTTGTATGTGGTATCTAACAACCGTGCAAAAATTGGTCCATATGGGTCCATATTTATATATAGCCCACATATAAACCGATCCCCAGATTTGGCTTGCGGAGCCTCTTAGAGAAGCAAATTTCATCCGATCCAGCTGAAATTTGGTACATGGTGTAAGTATATGGTATCTAACAACTATGCAAAAATTGGTCCACATCGGTCCATAATTATATAACAGGTTGGCTGATAAGTCTGACACATAGATGGCGCTAGTATTAAATGCATATTATTTTTATATAGTACCAACTTTCAAATGATTCGTGTCAAAATTTGACGTCTGAAAGTCAATTAGTTTGTGAGCGTCTTTTGTGAAACAACCTTTGTTATTGTGAAAAAAATGGAAAAAATTAATTTCGTGTTTTGATAAAATACTGTTTTCTGAAGGAAAAAAATACGGTGGAAGCAAAAACTTGGCTTGATAATGAGTTTCCGGACTCTGCCCCAGGGAAATCAACAATAATTGATTGGTATGGAAAATTCAAGCGTTGTGAAATGAGCACGGAGGACGGTGAACGCAGTGGACGCCCGAAAGAGGTGGTTACCGACGAAAACATCAAAAAAATCAACAAAATGATTTTGAATGACCGTAAAATGAAGTGGATCGAGATAGCAGAAGCCTTAAAGATATCAAAGGAACGTGTTGGTCATATCATTCATCAATATTTGGATATGCGGAAGCTCTGTGGAAAATGGATGCCGCGCGAGCTCACATTTGACCAAAAACAACAACGTGTTGATGATTCTGAGCGGTGTTTGCAGCTGTTAACTCGTAATACACCCAAGTTTTTCCGTCGATATGTGACAATGGATGAAACATGGCTCCATCACTACACTCCTGAGTCCAATCGACAGTCGGCTGAGTGGACAGCGACCGGTGAACCGTCTCCGAAGCGTGGAAAGACTCAAAAGTCCGCTGGCAAAGTAATGGCATCTGTTTTTTGGGATGCGCATGGAATAATTTATATCGATTATCGTGAGAAGGGAAAAACCATCAACAGTGACTATTATATTGCGTTATTGGAGCGTTTGCGGCAAAACGGCCCCATATGAAGAAGAAAAAAGTGTTGTTCCACCAAGACAACGCACTGTGCCACAAGTCATTGAGAACGATGGCAAAAATTCATGAATTGGGCTTCGAATTGCTTCCCCACCCACCGTATTCTCCAGATCTGCCTCCGGCGACTTTTTCTTGTTCTCAGACCTCTAAAGGATGCTCGCAGGGAAAAAATTTGGCTGCAATGAAGAGGTGATCGCCGAAACTGAGGCTTATTTTGAGGAAAAACCGAAGGAGTACTACCAAAATGGTATCAAAAAATTGGAAGGTCGTTATAATCGTTGTATTGCTCTTGAAGGGAACTATGTTGAATAATAAAAACGAATTTTGACAAAAAATGTCTTTTTCTTTGTTAGACCGGGGACTTAACAGCCAGCCTGTTATATTCTGGGTCGTGGTGAAATTCTGAGTCGATGAGTCTGTTGAAATCTCGCTAACTTCCGAACGAAAGAAGCTATCGATTTGAAACTTGGCACAAGTAGTTGCTATTGATGTAGGTCGGATGGTATTGCAACTGGGCCATATTGGACCACTTTTACGTATAGCCCCCATATAAACCAACGCTCAGATTTGGCTTTCGGAGCCTCTTGGAGGTGCAAAATTCATCCGATCCGGTTGAAATTTGGTACATCGTGTTAGTATATGGTCTCTCATAACCATGCAAAAATTGGTCCATATCGGCCCATAATTATATGTAGCTCCCATATATACCGATCCCCAGATTTGACCTCCGCAACTCTTTGGAAGAGCAAAATTCACCCGATCCGGTTGAAATTTGGTATGTGGTGTTATTATATGGTCTCTAACAACTATGCAAAAATTGGTCCATACCGGGCTTAATTATATATAACCCCCATTTAAACCGATCCCAAGATTTGACCTCCAGAGCTTTGGGATCAGCAAAATTCATCCAACCCTGTTGAAATTTGATACGTGGTGAAATTTGATATGGCCGCTAACAAATATGCCAAAACTGGTTGATATTGGTCTATAGTTATATATTGCCGATCCCCAAAAATAATCTACAAATTTTTTATACCCTCCACCATAGGATGGTGGTATATTAACTTTGTCATTCCGTTTGAAACACATTGAAATATTGCTCTAAGATCCCATAAAGTATGTATATTCTGGGTCGTAGTGAAATTCTGAGTCGATCTGAGCATGTCCGTCCGTCCGTCCGTCTGTAGAAATCACGCCAACTTCCGAACGAAACAAGCTATCGACTTGAAACTTGGCACAAGTAGTTGCTATAGATGTAGGTCGGATGGTATTGCACATGGGCCACATCGGTCCACTTTTACGTATAGCCCTCATATAAACGGACCCCAAATTTGGCTTGCCGAGCCTCTAAGAGAAGCAAATTTCATCCGATCCGGCTGAAATTTTGTACACGGTGTTAGTATTTTGTCTCTAACAACCATGCAAAAATTGGTCCACATCGGTCCATAATTATATATAGCCCCCATATAAACCGATTCCACGATTTGGCTTTCGGAACCTCTAAGAGAAGCAAATTTCATCCGATCCGGCTGAAATTTGGTACATGGTGTCAGTATATGGTCTCTTACAACCATGCAAAAATTGGTCCACATCGGTCCATAATTATATACAGCCCCCATATAAACCGATCCCCCGATTTGGCTTGCGAGGCCCCTAAGAGAAGCAAATTTCATCCGATCCGGCTGAAATTTGGTACATGGTGTTAGTATATGGTCTCTAACAACTATGCAAAAATTGGTCGACATCGGTCCATAATTATATATAGCACCCATATAAACCGATCCCCCGATTTGGCTTGCGAGGCCCCTAAGAAAGGCAAATTTCATCCGATCCGGCTGAAATTTGGTACATGGTGTTAGTATATGGTCTCTAACAACCATGCAAAAATTGGTCCACATCGGTTCATAATTATATAGCCCCCATATAAACCGATCACCACATTTGACCTCCGGAACCTCTTGGAAGACCAAAATTCATCTAATTCAGTTGAAATTTGGTACGTGGTGTTAATATATGGCCTCAAACTCCCATGCAAAAATTGGTCGATATCGGTCCATAATTATATATAGGCCCCATATAAACCGATCCCCAGATTTGACCTCCAGAGCCCCTTGGAAGAGCAAAATTCTTCCCATTCGGTTGGAATTTGGTACGTGATGTTAGTATATGGTATCCAACAACCATGCAGGAATTGGTTCCTATCAGTCCATTATTATATATAGCTCCCATATAAACCGATCCCCAGATTTGACCTCCGGTGTCTTTTGGAGAAGCAAAATTCATCCGGTCTGCTTGAAATTTGGTACATTGTGCTAGTATATGGTCGTTAACAACCATGCCTAACTAGGTCCATATCGGTCTATAGTTATATATGACCCTCAGATAAATCGATCCCCAATCACACAAAAATTTGTCCATATCAAGTTCATAATTGTATATAGCCCCCATATAAGCGACCCCCATATTTCAATTCTGGCTCTCTACGTACAAAAAGTCCATATCGATTCGTAATTATTTATAGACAACTATACATAACTTTTTTGTCTAATATATACCATGTATGGACTAAATCACAATTTAGAAAACGATGTTAAGAAGTTTTAAGATACCACAACCCAAGTAATTCGATTATGGATGACAGTCTTTCGTAGAACGTAGAAGCTTCTACGCAATCCATTGTGGTGGGTACATAAGATTCGGCCTGGCCGAACTTGCGGCCGTATATACTTGTTATTCTTTGATATATTTTATTCATTCACATTCTCAAAAAAATATCCCATTGTGCATTTATGCATCATATGCCATTACGGGTGGGTGAAGAGCCAGAGATTGGTAAAACTAAGAAATACATAATGCTATTTGCTGTCGTTTTAATAATTGATGAAGTTTCGGTATCTAATTTGATTGTAATCACATATGCCAGTGTTACATAAATTGGCATAAGACAATGTTTGCCTGTACAAGAAGAGGAAAGCAGCAAAAGAGGTAGAATACAGGAAGACAGCATTCTAATTCTTTTAGGATGTGCTGATGATGGTAGTAGTAGAAGTATTGTTCTAACTCTTATGAATTGGCAATTGCCATATATATACACAATGACACAAGAGCAGCAAAACCGACAGACAGACAGACAGAGAGAAAGACAGGCTCAACAACATATGGCAACGATATACTTATGTATGATTATGGAGAAGCCTTTTTGTGGTATCCAAAATATATTGCGGTAGCAATGTGGCATTGCTGCAATTGCCACACAATAGCAATTGCAAGTTCCATTGGCTGCTGTTCGATAGTCGGTAGAGTGGAGTACCAACAGATATGTCAGTTTGCTGTAACTGCATATGGTGATGATGCTTATTTTACTTACTAAATGTTTCGAATGGATTGCATTATCTAATAGTAGGTATATAATTTGGTCTCGTAATTCCATTTGGAACATCCAATTAGGGATAGCATTCGAAGCTTGAAATACTTCTAATATAATACAATATCTTGTAAGACATTTCTCACAAGGGTAGGTTATAAGCGATATAGGTTAACACCCGGAAATATATCCCTAACACCCACATTCACACAAAAAAAATATTTTTTATTTTCAATCACGAAATTAATTTATCCAATTAATTTTTCATTGAAATGTCTTCTATAACAGAATTAATAGTACCAATAAAATAGTTAATTGAAAGTCAATTAAAAAATTAATTGATTCTATTATTTTTGTGATTGATTTTTGTTTCAATTAAAAAACTTGTTGAATCAATTAATTTTTAAATTGAATATTTATTATAATTCAATTAAGAATTTAGTTAGAAAAATGTTGGTGAATTTTCTTTTCTGTGTTTGCACCAATTTTTTATACGGATGGGGGCATATTAACTTTGTCATTCCGTTTGTAACACATCGAAATATTGCTCTAAGACCCCACAAACTATATATATTCTGGGTCGTTGTGAAATTCGAAGTCGAACTAAGCATGTCCGTCCGTCTGTTGAAATCATGCTAACTATCGACAAGTCGTTGTTATTCATGTAGATTAGATGGTATTGCAAATGAACCATATCGGACTACTTTTTCGTATAGCCCCCCATATAAACCGACCTCCAGATTTGACCTACGCAGCCTCTTGGAGGAACAAAATTCATCCGATCCGTGGTATTTGGTGTAAATATATTGTTAGGGGTTTTTCCCCGGGAACGAGATCCCGGGAATTCCCGAGAATTCGCTTTTTTCGCTCCCGATTTCTCGGGAATTAAGTGCGGGAATCCCGGGATTTTTTTTACAACATTTTATATAAAATTTAGCCTAAGTATAGAGGAATATATAAAATAATTTTATTGCTTTTGGTATTTTTGTTTAGATGTTCAATTACTTTGGAAATTGCATTCTCCTATTTGGGTTAATTTACCACTTTTGCAGATGCATAACTTCAAAATATTTTCATAGTTATTGCAAGGATGTGTTTATAAAAATGGCAACATTTATTATGATAGTTACTTTAATATCAAATATAGCTGGTGTATTTCTTTCGGGAATATTGATCGAAAATTTACGTATAGTGAGGTATAGTGACTCCGTTTTATGATGGTGACATCGAAAAAAGTTTCTATAAAATTTTTTAAATGTAAAAAATCCCAATATATCGGAAGAGACTTTTGTATATTGTGTGTTACAAAATATCTTATTTTAGTATGATTTACAGCTTACATAAGCGATTAACATAATAATACATTGTCAGTGGCCCGGACAGTGCCTTATAACCGTAGCTTTAGGCTATTTCAAATTTATTCAAAGTCTAAACATATGCCACATCGAAGCAGGTTTCCCATTGACCGGGATCCCAAGAAATTAGAAAAAAATCCTGCTTTCCCGGGAATGGCAAAAGTCCGGGAAAAAAACCCTATATATAGTCTTTAAAAACCATGCAAAAATTGGTCCATATCGGTCCATAATTATATATAGCCCCCATATAAACCGTTCCCCAGATTTGACCACCGGAGCCTCTCGGAGGAGCAAAATTCATCCGATCCGGTTGAAGATTGGAACGTGGTGTTTATATATGGCCGCTAACAACCATACCAAAATTAGTCCATATCGGTCTATTGTTATATATAGCCGATCCCCAGTCACACAAAAATTGGTCCATATCGGTTCATTATCATGGTTGCCACTCGAGCCAAAAATAATCTACCAAAATTTTATTTCTATAGAAACTTTTGTCAAAATTTTATTTCTTTAGAAAATTTTTTAAAAATTTTATTTCTACAGAAAATTTGGCAAAATTTTATTTCTATAGAACATTTTGTCAAAATTTTATTTCTATAGAAAATTTTGTCAAAATTTTATTTCTATAAAAAATTTTATCAACATTTTATTTCTATAGAAAATTTTGTCAAAATTTTATTTCTAAAGAAAATTTTGTCAAAATATTATTTTTATAAAAAATTTTATAAAAATTTTATTTCTATAGAAAATTTTTTTAAAGCTTTATTCCTATAGAAAATTTTGTCAAAATTTTATTTCTAACGAAAATCTTGTCAAAATTTTATTTTGCAAGAACATTTTGTCAACATTTTAGTTTTATAGAAAATGTTGTCAAAATTTTATTTCTATATAAAGTGTTTTCAATTTTTTTTTTTCTACAGAAAATTTTGTCAAATTTTATTTCTATAGAAAACTTTGTCAAAATTTTATTTCTATAGAAAATTTTGTCAAAATTTTATTTCTTTTGTTTTGTTATTGTTGATTTTGTTCTTTAAGCATTGTTGTTGTTTTTTATTGCAGCTTAAAACCATACATTGACTAAACTACAAGTGTAGCTTAACCAACAGAGGAAAAGAATGTTTGTCAAATTTATTTGGGCAAAGCCCTATAGACTGCAAGATGGTTGGATGGACGCACGTTTCGGAATTACCACATTCCTCATCAGCATCCTCTACTTGCAGCAAAACTATCAACCAATTATCAGAATAAATTCAGGCAGTTTATTTTCCTCTGTTGGTTAAGCTACACTTGTAGTTTAGTCAATGTATGGTTTTAAGCTGCAATAAAAAACAACAACAAAATTTTATTTCTATAAAAAAATTTTATCAAAATTTTATTTCTATAGAAAATTTTGTCAAAATTTTATTTCAATAGAAAATTTTTTCAAAACTTTATTCCTATAGAAAATTTTGTCAAAATTTTATTTCTATAGAAAATTTTGTCAAAATTTTATTTCTATAGATAATTTTGTTGAAATTTTATTTCTTTAGAAAATTTTGTTAAAATTTTATTTCTACAGAAAATTTTGTCAAAATTTTATTTCTTTAGAAAATTTTTTCAAAATTTTATTTCTATAGAAAATTTTTTCAAAATTTTATATCTATGAAAGATTTTTTCAAAATTTTATAGCTATCGAAAATTTTGTCAAAATTTTATTTCTATAGAAAATTTTGTCAAAAATTTATTTCATTGAGCCACCGTGATGCAATGGTTAGCATGCCCGCCTTGCATACACAAGGTCGCGGCTTCGATTCCTGCTACGACCGAACACCAAAAAGTTTTTCAGCGGTGGATTATCCCACCTCAGTAATGCTGGTGACATTTCTGAGGGTTTCAAAGCTTCTCTAAGTGGTTTCACTGGAATGTGGAACGCCGTTCGGACTCGGCTATAAAACGGAGGTCTCTTGTCATTGAACTTAACATGGAATCGTGCTGCACTCAGTGATAAAAGAGAAGTTCACCACTGTGCTATCACAATGGACTGAATAGTCTAAGTGAGGCTGATACATCGGGCTGCCACATAACCTAACCTAACCTATAGAAAATTTTGTCAAAATTTTATTTCTATAGAAAATTTTGTCAAAATTTTATTGCTATAGAAAATTTTGTCAAAATTTTATTTGTATAGAAAATTTTGTGAAAATTTTATTTCTATAGAAAATTTTGTCAAAATTTTATTTCTATAGAAAATTTTGTCAAAATTTTATTTCTAAAGAACGTTTTGTCAAAAAGAAAAAGAAAATTTTGTCAAAATTTTACTTCTGTAGAAAATTTTGTCAAAATTTTATTTCTATAGAAAATTTTGTTACAATTTTATTTTTATAGAAAATTTTGTCAAAATTTTATTTCTATAGAAAAATTTGTTGATATTTTATTTCTTTAGAAAATTTTGTTAAAATTTTATTTCGATAGAAAATTTTGTCAACATTTTATTTCTATAGAAAATTTTTTCAAAATTTTATATCTATGAAAGATTTTTTCAAAATTTTATAGCTATCGAAAAATTTGTCAAAATTTTATTTCTATAGAAAATTTTGTCAAAAATTTATTTCATTGAGCCACCGTGGTGCAATGGTTAGCATGCCCGCCTTGCATACACAAGGTCGTGAGTTCGATTCCTGCTACGACCGTACACCAAAAAGTTTTTCAGCGGTGGATTATCCCACCTCAGTAATGCTGGTGACATTTCTGAGGGTTCCAAAGCTTCTCTAAGTGGTTTCACTGGAATGTGGAACGCCGTTCGGACTCGGCTATAAAAAGGAGGTCCCTTGTCATTGAGCTTAACATTGAATCGGGCTGCACTCAGTGATAAGAGAGAAGTTCACCACTGTGGTATCACAATGGACCGAATACTCTAAGTGAGCCTGATACATCGGGCTGCCACATAACCTAACCTAACCTATAGAAAATTTTGTCAAAATTTTATTTCTATAGAAAATTTTGTCAAAATTTTATTTCTATAGAAAATTTTGTCAAAATTTTATTTCTATAGAAAATTTTGTCAAAATTTTATTTCTATAATCTACCAAAATTTTATTTCTATAGAAAATTTTGTCAAAATTTTATTTCTTTAGAAAATTTTTTAAAAATTTTATTTCTACAGAAAATTTGGCAAAATTTTATTTCTATAGAACATTTTGTCAAAATTTTATTTCTATAGAAATTTTGTCAAAATTTTATTTCTATAAAAAATTTTATCAAAATTTTATTTCTATAGAAAATTTTGTCAAAATTTTATTTCTACAGAAAATTTTGTCAAAATATTATTTTTATAAAAAATTTTATAAAAATTTTATTTCTATAGAAAATTTTTTAAAGCTTTATTCCTATAGAAAATTTTGTCAAAATTTTATTTCTAACGAAAATCTTGTCAAAATTTTATTTTGCAAGAACATTTTGTCAACATTTTAGTTTTATAGAAAATGTTGTCAAAATTTTATTTCTATATAAAATGTTTTCAAGTTTTTTTTCTACAGAAAATTTTGTCAAATTTTTATTTCTATAGAACATTTTGTCAAAATTTTATTTCTATAGAAAATTTTGTCAAAATTTTATTTCTATAAAAAATTGTATCAAAATTTTATTTCTATAGAAAATTTTGTCAAAATTTTATTTCTACAGAAAATTTTGTCAAAATATTATTTCTATAAAAATTTTATAAAAATTTTATTTCTATAGAAAATTTTTTTAAAGCTTTATTCCTATAGAAAATTTTGTCAAAATTTTATTTCTAACGAAAATCTTGTCAAAATTTTATTTTGCAAGAAAATTTTGTTAAAATTTTATTTTTATAGAAAATTTTGTCAAAATTTTATTTCTATAGAAAATTTTGTCAAAATTTTATATCTATGAAAGATTTTTTCAAAATTTTATAGCTATCGAAAAATTTGTCAAAATTTTATTTCTATAGAAAATTTTGTCAAAAATTTATTTCATTGAGCCACGGTGGTGCAATGGTTAGCATGCCCGCCTGGCATACAAAAGGTCGTGGGTTCGATTCCTGCTACGACCGTACACCAAAAAGTTTTTCAGCGGTGGATTATCCCACCTCAGTAATGCTGGTGACATTTCTGAGGGTTTCAAAGCTTCTCTAAGTGGTTTCACTGGAATGTGGAACGCCGTTCGGACTCGGCTATAAAAAGGAGGTCATTGAGCTTAACATGGAATCGGGCTGCACTCAGTGATAAAAGAGAAGTTCACCACTGTGGTATCACAATGGACTGAATAGTCTAAGTGAGCCTGATACATCGGGCTGCCACATAACCTAACCTAACCTAACCTATAGAAAATTTTGTCAAACTTTTATTTCTATAGAAAATTTTGTCAAAATTTTATTTCTATAGAAAATTTTGTCAAAATTTTCTTTTTATAGAAAATTTTGTCAAAAATTCATTTTTGTAGAAAATGTAGTCAAAATTTTATTTCTGTAGAAAACTTTGTCAAAACTTTTTCTCTATAGAAACTTTTGACAAAATTTTATTTCTATAGAAAATTTTGTCAAAATTGTATATCTATGGAAAATTTTGTCAAAATTTTATATCTATGGAAAATTTTGTCAAAATTTTATTTCTATGGAAAATTTTGTCAAATTTTTATATCTATGGAAAATTTTGTCAAAATTTTATATCTATGGACAATTTTGTCAAAATTTTATATCTATGGAAAATTTTTTCAAAATTTTATATCTATGGAAAATTTTGTCAAAATTTTATTACTATAGAAAATTTTGTCAAAAATTCATTTTTGTAGAAAATGTAGTCAAAACTTTATTTCTGTAGAAAATTTTGTCAAAACTTTTTCTCTATAGAAAATTCTGTCAAAATTTTATTTCTATAGAAAATTTTGTCAAAATTGTATATCTATGGAAAATTTTGTCAAAATTTTATATCTATGGAAAATTTTGTCAAAATTTTATTTCTATGGAAAATTATGTAAAAATTTTATATCTATGGAAAATTTTGTCGAAATTTTATATCTATGGAAAATTTTGTCAAAATTTTATGTCTATGGAAAATTTTGTCAAAATTGTATATCTATGGAAAATTTTATCAAAATTTTATTTCTATAGAAAATATTGTGAAAATTTTATTTCTATAGAAAATTTTGTCAAAATTTTATTTCTATAGAAAATTTTGTCAAAATTTTATTTCTATAGAAAATTTTGTCAAAATTTTCTTTTTATAGAAAATGTTGTAGAAAATTTAGTCAAAACTTTATTTCTGTAGAAAATTTTTTCAAAACTTTATTTCTATAGAAAATTTTGTCAAAATTTTATTTCTATAGAAAATTTTGTCAAACTGAATATACCCCGTAAGGACTAACTTACAATTTAGAAGACGATGTCAACAAAGTTTAACAGCAAGTATTACCACAACCCAAGTAATCCGATAGTATTTAGTGTGGAATTCCATTAATTCTGTAGCTTTGCCTTAAAATATGACATAGACAGCTTTTAGTCAGAACGAGCAATTTCGTGACTCACCAGCGATTTTAATCAAACTATAGTCACTCTCACGACTATGATTCGTTTAAAGATTTCGTGCATAGGTGTGCATGAGTTGGATTTCTTCACTCGTGAGTAAGCGTGAGGACCTAAAAATTGTTCGTTAGTAAATATATGCCATCGTGAGTGTTTGGGATGGTGATGATGAGAAATGTAGCTCACGTGCCTAACTCTTGCCCGAATTTAGCTTTATCTTTCATTGTTTACTCTCATTGCAATTATCATCCCTAAACATATCCGACTTAAGAGAGTAACACAAACAATTGAATTGTAAATATTTTGCAACAATTGCATAGCTAATGGACATACCACAAATTTAGTAAATTTTTGGATATTCTACAATACCACTAAGCCCTTTCTTAGTTAGTTCTCAATTTATGTTTATTTCGTTAAAGAACCTATATTAATGGGATTGCAATTGCTTAGTAGTACCATTAGTAAATTTCAATATGTAATTTTTGTTAGCAACCAATAGGATTATTTTGCCACAACACATTGAAATACTAGCTAAAGATGAATTTAAAATTACCACAATATAAGCAGTTCATTAAACATTTATTAGGTCGCCTGGGGATAGGCTTTAAATTTTAAAATAATGGCAAATGGAATTAAGATTTTAGTGTCGTTTATAGTTGTTAGGAATTTTAAAACAAATTTTCATCAAACTGAAGAAATGTCGTATATTAAATGAAAATGTTTAAAGATGAAATTTTATTAAGGGGATATCCTTTGATTCACTACGTTACATTACGTTACTCTAACAATAATACAATGATACATTTATTACGTTGCCTGGAGGTAGGCTTTAAATTTTGAAATACTATTTTGTCTAATGGAATTAAGATTAAGATCAAAATTGTTAAAGACATAGTGTCTTTAATTTTTCACAATGTATATTCACCAAACGGAAGAATTTCGTATATTAAACTAAAATTTGTAAAGGTGTAGTGGAATGTTATTTGGGGGCTTACTATGGGAGGTTACAAAAAAATATAAATGGTATTATACCAGCTAGAACTAGTATATACGGCCATAAGTTCGGACAGGCCGAATTTTATGTACCCTCCACCATGGATTGCATAGAAACTTCCACTAAAGACTGTCATCCATAATCGAATTACTTGGGTTGTGGTAACACTAGCCGGTTTCTAAAAGTTAGTCCATATGGGGCATATATTCAACAAAAAAGGCCGATTATATACGTATATAATTCAGTTTGACAAAATTTTCTATAGAAATAAATTTTTGACGAAATTTTCTATAGAAATAAAATTTTGACAAAATTTTCTATAGAAATAAAATTTTGACAAAATTTTCTTTAGAAATAAAATTTTGACGAAATTTTTTATAGAAATAAAATTTTTAAAAAATTTTCTATAGAAATAAAATTTTGATAAAATTTTCTATAGAAATATAATTTTGACAAAATTTTCTATAGAAATAAAATTTTGACAAAATTTTCTAAAGAAATAAAATTTTGACAAAATTTTCTATAGAAATAAAATTTTGACAAAATTTTCTACAGTAATAAAATTTTGACAAAATTTACTATACACTCAAAAAAAGTTTACTTGGATCCAAAGATTTTGACTTTCCTTTAAGGATTTTGGTATTGATTCCGAGCCAAAGAAGTGGCTTCTTTAAAATAAAAAAATTTTTTAGCGACCTCTTTGGCTTTAAATCTAGGACCAATAAAATTAAAATTAGGATACAGACCTCATTTATTAAATTTTCATTCTCTTTTCGCGGTTTATTAATAAAGGTACTCAGGTACAAACAAATATCTAAATTGTAACGAATACTTCAAAGTAAAAAACTTTTCTGAATTCCAAAAAAACTGTAAACCAAAGACGCTAAATCCTCAAAATAAATCTTAGCCTATATTTGAAGCGTTTTTATCCTAAATCTAAAGTTTCAATATTTCAGTTAATTTAAGAACAATTTCTTTAAATCAAAAATGTGTTTCTTTACTTTAAGTAAAATCAGCCTTAGTTCAAAGACATGCGACTTTAACGGAGGGACGACGCAAATGTACAAAATTTGTGTCCTTTATTTAATGAAAAAAAATTTTGAAGCAAAGATTATAAACTTTATTTTAATTAAAATTTCATTATTTTAAATAAATTTGTCCATAATATTTTGTAAATTTCGCATCCTAAAATTTAGGTTGCGAAATCTTTAATATGACATAAGTATTTTTTTCAGTGTAGAAATACTATTTTGGCAGATTATTTTTGGGGATATGGACGAATTTTTGTATGATTGGGGGTCGGATAATCTGAGGGCTATATATAACTACAGACCGATAAGGACCTAATTTGGTATGGTTGTTAGCGGCCATATACTTGCACAATGTGCCAAATTTCAAGTGAATCGGTTGAAATTTGCTCCTCCAAGAGGCTCCAACATCAAATCTGGAGATCGGTTTATACACCCTCAACAAAAAAAAATCGCTTCTGTAACATATACCCCAAACACATTTTGCACCAAGCATATATATTTTCAGGATTTGTCCAAACAAAGTATTGTTTGTATTGTTTAAACATATTATGTTTCACCTTAGGTATTGACTGGTAGAATAAATGAATGAATTTTAATGAAATTTTCTATATTTATAAGGCGCCAATTGGATACTTCCGTTCTCTTACTTGCAGCTTACTCTCTAGGTCTCCCTTTCTAAACACATATATGTTTATAGTCTATTTCTAAATTAATACATGTTTGAATCCAAGCATATTCTATTTACAAACATTTTATGTCCCAAACATGTTATGCTAGTTTATGATCATTGCATGTTTGCACTTAAAAATATTGTGTTAAAAAATTTGGGTTCCAAACATATAATTTTTACACCAAACATATGAAAAACAGTCTTTTTCGTCCGTGTATGAGGGCCCTATATAACTATGGCCCAAATTTGGATCAATTTTTGCATGGTTGTTAGGGACCATATTCTAACATCACGTACCAAGTTTCATTCGGATCGGAAGAATTTTGCTCCTCCAAAAGGCTCCGGAGGTCAAATCTGGGAACCGGTTTATATGGGGGCTATATATAATTATAAACCGATATGGATCAATTTTTGCATGGTTGTTAGGGACCATATATTAACACCAAGTACCAAATTTCAACTGGATCGAATGAATTTTGCGTCTCTAAGAGGCTCCACAAACCAAATCTGGGGGTCGGTTTATATGGGGGCTATATATAATTATGAACCGATATAGACCAATTTTTGTGTGGTTCTTAGAGACCATATGCTAACACCACGTACCAAATTTCAACCGGATCGGATGAATTTTGCACCTTCAAAAGGCTCTGGAGGTCAAATCTGGGGATCGGTTTATATGGGGACTATATATAATTATAAACCGATATTGATCAATTTTTGTGTGGTTGTTAGATACCATATGCTAACACCACGTACCAAATTTCAACCGGATCGGATGAATTTTGCTCCTCCAAAAGGCTCCAGAGGTCAAATCTGGGGATCGGTTTATATGGGGGCTATATATAATTATGGACCGATATAAACCAATTTTTGCGTGATTGTTAGAGACCATATATTAACACCAAGTACCAAATTTCAACTGGATCGAATGAATTTTGCGTCACTAAGAGGCTCCACAAGCCAAATCTGGGGGTCGGTTTATATGGGGGCTATACGTGGTAAAAGTAGTCCAATGTG
The DNA here is from genome assembly GCF_050003625.1 of Haematobia irritans. Classification (NCBI taxonomy): domain Eukaryota; kingdom Metazoa; phylum Arthropoda; class Insecta; order Diptera; family Muscidae; genus Haematobia; species Haematobia irritans. The sequence continues at coordinate 31,979,341 of NC_134401.1, forward strand.
TCCCATTTGCAATACCATCCAACCTACATCTATAACAACTACTTGTGCCAAGATTCAAGGCGATAGCTTGTTTCGTTCGGAAATTAGCGTGATCTCAGCAGACGGACGGACATGCTTAGATCGACTCAGAATTTCACCACGACCCAGAATATGTATACTTGATGGGGTCTTAGAACAACATATCAATGTGTTACAAACGGAATGACAAAGTTAATTTACCCCCATCTTATGGTGAAGTGTATAAAAATAAATTATTCACAATTTAAACCAATTCAATTTAATTAAGCTTAATTTTATTTGATATTGTGATGTTCGTTTTTTTTTTTTTTTGCTACTAATCACTATTCTTCAGGTTATTAATTATTACAAAAGATGAATTTCACAAAATTTAGCATAGGGACGATGGGACATCATTCGTTCATAATTACATTCATATCCTTATCTCTTTATAAAATCTCATAAGAACCCTAAATCTATAGAATTTGCTTTTCCTTTCATTTACATTGAAATTGGATACATTGAATTGAATCTTACATTTATTCTTTCGATGACCTCCAATTTAGGTACCCTTCACTATTCTTTATAGAAGGTAGTATCTATGGTTTAGTTTGGGGATTATGGTTACTCTTTGTTCGCTGATCCTTTTTTAAGAATTATTTAGGGTTATTAACAAAAGAGCAAGTGCCCTTTAATATAATTGCGTTCTCTACATGCAAAAAAAAAATAATTTCTTTTCTGAAAAAATAAATTTTAGTCGAACGAGGTTTTCATTGCACCTACCATCATAGAATGATTATGAGGGTAAAATAAGTTTTCCATTCCATATGAAATGAATATGAAATTTGGCACAGAAATTTGGCACAGATTCAAGTCAAGTTCGAAGATGGTTTAAATATCTCCAACTTCCTCATATAAACCAACTATACTTAATTTTAACAATAGAGATTCTGAGTCAAGGTTGCCTTCTAAATTTTCAGCTGTATTGTTATAAATTTGATCCTGCTCTATTCGTCCTACGAAGTCCCTTCTGACCCAACTGTTTATATATGTTGAACCTTATTGAGTACCGCGGAGCCCTTATTGACTCAACGGGGTCCTTACTGAATTATAGGATCCCTTCCGGTACATTTGGAATGTAAAATTATATTTGATTCAATTAAAAAAAGTTATATTTTGTAAAGTCAAATCTGGCGATTGGTCAATGTTTGGTCGAGGGGTGGAGGTTATATCAAAATGTGGATTGATACGCATCATATTCGGTTTACTTATGTGTGGACCCAAAATACCTCTAGATTTTAAATTTAAGGCAAATCGGATAAAATTCGGTTGCCTAGACGCTCATGAGGTCATATCGAGAGATCGGTATATATGAGGGAAATACACACCATCTTCGGCACACTCATGTGTGAACCTAAAATACCTCTAGATTTCCAATTTCACACAAATCCGATAAAAAATTATCATTTCTAGAAGGCCAAGAAGTCAAATCAGGAGATCGGGCGATATGGGGGCTATATCGAAACATGAACCGATCCACACCATATTCGCTAAACCTATTTACGGACCTAAAATACCTATAGGGTTTAAAATTCTGCAAATCGGATAAAAAATGACATGTGTAGACGCTCAAGAATCAAAATTGGGGGGGTCGGTTAGCATAGGGGCTATATAAAAATTTGGACCGATATAGCCCATCTTTGAACTTGACCTGCCTGCAGACAAATGACGAGTTTATACAAAATTTCAGCACGATAGCTTCATTATTCAAGACTGATTCGTGATTATAACAGTCAGATAGACAGACGGACATTGTTATATCGTCTTAAAATTTCTTCTTGATCAAGAAGATATATCCATTATGTAGTCGAGAATCGATATTTCGATGTATTAGAAATGGAATGACAAACCTATTATCACCATTCTATAGGGATGGGTATAAAAATATTCCCTAATTCCATATAGTAACAAAAAGTGGTTATAAAATAATTGCCTACTTTTGGGGATTTCAATTTTTCAAGAGGAAGTAAACAAAGTTCACAACGCACTCACTAATAGATTTGGGTGCCAACTGGCAGACCCACAATTGATACCTTCACTTTTAAAGATTATTATAAACAAGTATATACGGCCGTAAGTTCAGCTAGGCCGAATCTTATGTACCCTCCACCATGGATTGCGTAGAAACTTCTACGAAAGACTGTCATCCACAATCCAATTACTTGGGTTGGGGTATCTTAAAACTTCTTAACATTGTTTTCTAAATTGTGAGTTAGTTCATACGTGGTATATATTAGACAAAAAAGTTATGTATAGTTAAGTCTACAAATAATTACGAATCGATATGGACTTTTGCAATAGAAATATGAGGGTCGCTTATATGGGTGCTATATACAATTATGAACTTGATATGGACCCATTTTTGTTTGATTGGGGATCGATTTATCTGAGTGCTATATATAACTATAGACCGATAAGGACCTAGTTAGGCATGGTTGATAACGGCCATATACTAGCACAATGTAGCAAATTTCAACTGACCCGGATGAAATTTGCTCCTCCAAGAGACTCCAAAACCAAATCTCGGGATCGGTTTATATGGGGGCTATATATGATTATGGACTGATATGGACCACTTTAGGCATGGTTGTTAAATATCATATACTAACACAACGTACCAAATTTCAAACAGATCGGATGAATTTTGCTTCCCCAAAAGGCACCGGGGATAAAATCTGGGGATCGGTTTATGTGGGGTCATGGTTGTTGGATATCATATACTAACATCACGTACCAAATTTCAACTGAATCGGATGAATTTTGCTCTTCCAAGGGGCTCCGAAGGTCAAATTTGGGGATCGGTTAATATGGTGGCTATATATATTTATGGACCGATGTGGACCAATTTTTGCACAGTTGTTAAAGACCATATACTTACACCACATACCAAATTTCTGCCGTATCGGATAAAATTTGCTTCTCTTGGAGGCTCCCCAAGCCAAATCTGGGGATCGGTTCATATGGGGGCTATATATAACTATGGACCGATGTGGACCAATTTTTGCATGGTTATTGGAGATCATATACTGACACCATGTACCAACTTTCAGCCGGATCGGATGAAATTTGCTTCTCTTATAGGCTCCGCAAGCCAAATCGGGATAGGTTTATATGGGGGCTATATAATTATCGACCTATGTGGACCAATTTTTGCATGGTTGTTAGAGACCATATACCAACACCATGTACCAAATTTCAACCGGATCCTATAAAATTTGCTTCTCTCATAGGCTCCGCAAACCAAATCGGGGGATAGGTTTGTATGGGGGTTATATATAATTATCGACCGATGTGGACCACTTTTTGCATGTTTGTTAGAGACCTTATACCAACACCATGTACCAAATTTCAACCGGATCGGATGAAATTTGCTTCTCTTAGAGGCTCCCCAAGCCAAATCTGGGGATCGGTTTATATGGGGGCTATATATAATTATGGACCGATGTGGACCTATTTTTGCATGTTTGTTAGAGACCTTATACTAACACCATGTACCAAATTTCAGCCGGATCGGATGAAATTTGCTTCTCTTAGAGGCTCCCCAAGCCAATTTTTGCATGATTGTTAGATACTATATACTAACACCATGTATCAAATTTCAGCCGGATCGAATGAAATTTGCTTCTCTTAGAGACTCCCCAAGCCAAATCTGGGGATCGATTTATATGGGGGCTATATATAATTATGGACCGATGTGGACCAGTTTTTGCATATTTGTTAGAGACCTTATACTAACACCATGTACCAAATTTCAGCCGGATCGAATGAAATTTGCTTCTCTTAGAAGCTTCGCAAGCCAAATCTGGGGATGGGTTTATATGGGGGCTATATATAATTATGGACCGATGTGGACCAATTTTTGCATGTTGGTTAAAGACTATATACTAGCACTATGTACCGAATTTCAGCCGGATCGGGTAAAACTTGCTTCTCTTAGAGGCTCCGCAAGCCAAATCTTGGGATCGGTTTATATGCATGGTCATTAGAGACCATATACTAACACCATGTACCACATTTCAACCGGATCGGATGAAATTTGCTTCTCTTACAGACTCCGCAAGCCAAATCTTGAGATCGGTTTATATGGGGGTTATATATAATTATGGACCGATTTGGACCAATTTTTGCATGGTTGTGAGAGACCATGTCCAAACACCATGTACCAAATTTCAGCCGGATCGGAAGAAATTTACTTCTCTTAGAGGCTCCGCAAGCCAAATTTGGGGGTCCTTTTATATGGGGGCTATACGTAAAAGTGGACCGATGTAGGTCGGATGGTATTGCAAATAGGCCATTTGCAATACCATCCGACCTACATCAATAACAACTATTTGTGCCAAGTTTCAAGTCGATAGCTTGTTTCCTTCGGAATTTAGCGTGATTTTAACAGACGGACGGACATGTTCAGGTGGACTCAGAATTTCACCGCGACCCAGAATATGTATACTTTATGGGGTCTTAGAGCAATATTTCGATGTGTTACAAACGGAATGACAAAGTTAATATACCCCATCCTATGGTGGAGGGTATAAAAATTTCATGTTCCGGTTTACGAATTTGCAAAACACAAAATTTTTAACTGTCAATAAATTTTGAACTATTTCATATTTTGCCAAGAAATTTCTCACATTTAATTTCCTTATCCAGAAGAATGGTACGTAAAAATCTCGTATCGTATGTCATAGTGGTTCGAAAACTAGCGATTGAGGAAAATTTTGCGTATTGCGAATTCGTAAACCAAAACAGGGGGGATATTAAACTATATTAGACCACGAAATCTAAGTGCTGGTAAAAAGTATGATTTCAGGGGAAACATTACAGAATTATATTGACATAAAATGATACCAACTATTAATACAATATTATGTCTCTCGCCCTCCATATCTCTCCACCGTGGTCTCTTAAACCTTCTTTAAATATTACTTTAATTTCTCTTGTTTTGCATTCACATAACGTGAACAAACGACATTGCAATATTTAGAAAATTGCAATGTAAAATATTCAATAATGCCAAAATATTGAATAGCATAAAAGAATACATAATAATGAAGCCTATAAAATCCGTTTCGAAGTAAAGAATGCCTGGGGACATGCATAGCACTCTAATCTGTGTTCTTGTTGCCGCTTGTCCTTTCTAGAATATTCATGGGAGACTATGTTGTAATCAACTAATGGATGAATATTATATTTGTGAGCTTTAGAGTTCTAAATAAATTAAACAAAATATAGCAAGGAACATTGAAATTGTCCGTGTTGTTCGAATCACAATTCTCCTACAAAAATCATAATTCCAGCAAAAAGGAGTATTTGCATTCAAACAGACAGGAAGTTAAAGTCATTTTAATTTAGCAAAATAAACCAAAAATTTCCAGTGTCTGTATACCAAAGCCGTTGCTCATATAGGTTCGACTATAAAATATCTATTATCTAGAAAATTTCTTCAATAACTCTAAAAATCCATACATTACACCTTAAATCATAATAAATAAATACTTAGGCCTAAAGTATTCCCTAAGTATGTTTATTTATTCCATGTCCGTACAAACGTTTCATGATTCTAAAAATACTTTAAATTTTCTACCCACAACATGCTATCTGAGGTTGCTGTTGGTTGTACCATTCAAAATATCAAAACGAATGAAATGGAAAATGGATTTGCTAGCTGTTTTATTAAGCAAAAGTATTTATGCCACGAAACCCCAAAAGTATGCTTTGAAATATTTCTGGAAATTCTGTTAAAACTATTTGAGGCCATGTTTTTTTTCAATATATGCCATACATCAGGGGAAATCTTGTTACACTCTGACAGCTAACAACGATGAACATTAAGAGGTGAAATATAAAAGAACTTAATGTTGAATTAGTGAATAATGCCACTGAGGAAATTGAACCTATAAGAAGAACAATGGTGTAAAGCAGATACATTGCTGAAATTTTCACAAGACAAAAAAACTTCCTGTAACATTCACTTTTTATACCCTCCACCATAGAATGGGGGTATATTAACTTTGTCATTCCGTTTGTATCGAAATATACTTCTAAGAGCCTATAAAGTATATATATTCTTGGTCGTGGTGAAATTCTGAGTCGATCTAAGCATGCCCGCCTGCCTGTTGAAATCACGCTAACTTACGGCATAAGTACCCAGCAAACAAAGCGTCGCCAAAAAAGTAATGAAAATGTTCTTTTTGAATCCGGAAGTGGTGCAAAATTGACGCAGCAGCGATGAATTTAACATGGGCTTGTCATAGAACTGAAGTCCTCTATTTCAACAGTCGTTGCACTGAATTTACATCACTTTTTTAGGTGTGATCCGAATTCAATGTTATGGATGTAAATTAAAAAATTCTGTGATATTTTATCAAATAAATAATATTTATAATTTTTTATAATTTTTAATGGTTTCTAACGCTTGTTGGAAACGCTTGACCTCAAATATTTTTAAAAATTCACATTTTTTTTCAGATTGGATTTAGCATTTTTTTCGACAAAATTTAAATGATTTGTACCATTTTATGAATTCTTACTCTGTTTTTAACATGTTTGAAACAAAAAATGTAAAATTGCCCTTTAAAAATATGAAAAAAACCAAGTTATAAAAAATTGGATTAAAAGAACTTCCTGGGTAGTTAAAATAAAGAACATCATTGGGAGTGCATCTTCTGGAATTTTTTTTTTGCTGGGTAGTTGTTATTGATGTAGGTCGGATGGTATTGAAAATGGGCCATATCGCACCATTTTTACGTATAGCCTCCATATAAACCGACCCCAGATTTGACTTGCGGATCCTCTAAGAGAAGCATATTTCATCCGATCCGGCTGTACATGGTGTTGGTATATAGTCCTTAACAACCATGTAAAAATTGGTCCACATTAATTCCATATAAACCGAAACCCAGATTTGGCTTGCGGAGGCTTAAAGTGAAGCAAATTTCATCCGATCCAGCTGAAATTTGGCACATGGTGTTGGCATATAGTATCTAACAACCGTGCAAAAACTGGTCCACATCGGTCCATAATTATATATAGCCCCCATATAAACCGATACCCAGATTTGGCTTGCGAAAACTCAAGGAGAAGCAAACTTCGGATCCGGTTGAAATTTGGTACTGGTCGTGTTAGTATATGGTCTCTAATAGCCATGCAAATATTTGCACATATCGGTCCATTATTATATATAGCGCCCATATAAACCGATCCCCTGATTTGGCCTCAAGAGCATCTTGGAGGAGCAAAATTCATCCGATCCGGTTGAAATTTGGTACTTGGTAGTGCTATACTGTCTCTAATAACTATGCAAAAATTGGTCCATATCGGTTTTTAATTATATATAGCCCCCATATAAATCGGAGAAGTAAATTTCATACGATCCGGTTGAAATTTAGTACGTCGTGTTAGTATATGGTCCCCATCAACCATGCATAAATTAGTCCATATCGCCAAGTATATTTTATTTCTATAGAAAATTTTGTCAAAATTTAATTACGATAGAAAGTTTTGTAAAAAATTTATTACTATAGAAAATTTTGTCAAAATTTTATTTCTATACAAAACTTTGTCAAGATTCTATTTCTATAGAAAATTTTGTCAAAATTATATTTCTATCGAACATTTTGTCAAAATTATATTTCTATAGAAAATTTTGTCAAAATTTTATTTCTATAAAAAATTTTGTCAAAATGTTATTTCTATAGAAAATCTTGTCAATTTTTTTTTTCTATAGAAAATTTTGTCAAAATTTTTTTTCTATAGAAAATTTTGTCAAAATTTTCTTTCTATAGAAAATTTTGTCAAAATTTTATTTCTATAGAAAATCTTGTCAAAATTTTATTTCTATAGAAAATTTTGTCAAAATTTTATTTCTTTAGAAAATCTTGTCAAAATTTGATTTCTATAGAAAATTTTGTCGAAATTTGATTTCTATAGAAAATTTTGTCAAAAATTTTATTTCTATAGAAAATTTAGTCATAATTTTATTTCTATAGAAAATTTTGTCAAAATTTTGTTTCTATAAAAATTTTGTCAAACTTTTATTTCTATAGAAAATTTTGCTAAAATTTTATTTCTATAGAAAATTTTGTCAAAATTTTATTTCTATAGAAAATTTTGTCAAAATTTTATTTCTATAGAAAATTTTGTAATGATTTTATTTCTATAAAAAATTTTGTAACGATTTTATTTCTATAGAAAATTTTGTCAAAATTTGATTTCTATAGAAAATCTTGTCAAAATTTTTTTCTATAGAAAATTTTGTCAAAATTTTATTTCTATAGAAAATGTTGTCAAAATTTTATTTCTATAGAAAATTTTGTCAAAATTTTATTTCTATAGAAAATTTTGTCAAAATTTTATTTCTATAGAAAATTTTGTCAAAATTTTATTTGTATAGAAAATTTTGTCAAAATTGATTTCTAAACAACTTTTTGTTAAATTTTTATTTCTATAGGAAATCTTGTCAAAATTTTATTTCTATAGAAAATTTTTTCAAATTTTTATTTTTATAGAAAATTTAGTCAAAATTTTATTTCTCGATTTTGGATCACAGTCTTCAGTACAAGTTTCTACTCAAACGATGGTGGATGTTACATAAGATTCGGCCTTGCCGAACTTACGGCCGTATATACTTGTTTTGTTTAATATATACCCCGTTTAGACTATCTCACAATTTAGAAGACGGTGTTAAGAAGTTTTAAGATACCTTGTTATCGGCAAGTGTTACCGCAACCCAATTAATTCGATTGTGGATGGCAGTCTTTAGTAGAAGTTTCTTTGCAATTCATGGTGGAGGGTACATAACATTCGGCCTGGCCGAACTTACGTTCGTATCTACTTGTTAGACTTAGCGTACTTTGAAATGGAGACATCGATATAAGGAAAGGATATAGATATATAGAATCTCAGGTAAAAGTGTTCAGACTTAGGCCTTCAATTAACGATGTCCATCTACAACGTATTTGACGTGGACCACATTACATTTATGTTATACGGAAGCATTAACTCTACATAACTGAGATAATTCGGCCAAACTTTCTATAATTTTGAAAACATCTTTCCAAATATGGGGGTAATACAATAAGTACTTAGCACACAAAATATAACTGTTATATAAAGTGAATATCACCAATTTTATGCTATTTATATGGGGTATGAAAGGTCCAGGGAATTTACTTGAATTCAATCGGATTTAGTGATTGCCGTATTTATTCTACTGGTCAATATTAGTTAAGACATTATTCATTTTAGCCAATCAATGTAAAACGTCTAAAAATGTAAACATTTCACACAGGCATATTAACACGCGAGCAATGCATAATTGTGGCATGTCCTAACATCGACTGTTATAGCAACAGCAACAACTAAAATTGAAACGTTCTTGCAGCAAGATGTTTACAGTGGTAAATAAGAATAGAAGCTCTTCATACAACGACTTAATATAGCATGACTCTCTCAAATATAGGGTCATACAAGATTCAAATATCTCTCTCATTTTTATACCCTCCACCATACGATGGGGATATATTAACTTTGTCATTCCGTTTGTAACACATCGAATATTGCTCTAAGACCCCATAAAGTATATTTATTCTGGGTCGTGGTGAAATTCTGAGTCGATCTGAGCATGTCCGTCCGTCCGTCTGTTGAAATCACGCTAACTTCCGAACGAAACAAGCTATCGACTTGAAACTTGGCAGAAGTAGTTGTTATTGACGTAGGTCGGATGGTATTGCAAATGGACCATATCGGTCCACTTTTACGTATAGCCCCCATATAAAAGAACACCCAAATTTTGCTTGCCGATCCTCTAAGAGAAGCAAATTTCATCCGATCCGGTTAAAATTTTGTACATGATGTTAGTATGTGGTCTCTAACAACAATGCAAAAATTGGTCCACATCGATCCATAATTATATGTAGCCCCCATATAAACCGATCCCCCGATTTGGCTTGCGGAGCCTCATAGAGAAGCAAATTTCATCCGATCAGGCTGAAATTTGGTACATGATGTAAGTATATGGTCTCTGCCAACTGTGCAAAAATTGGTCCACATCGGTCAATAATTATATCTAGCCCCAAATAAACCGATCCCACTATTTGGCTTGCGGAGCCTCTAAGAGAAGCAAATTTCATCCGATCAGGCTGAAATTTGGTACATGGTGTTAGTATATGGTCTCTAACAACCATGCCAGAATTGGTCCATAATTATATATGGAGGTGCAAAATTGATCCGAAAATTGGGACATTTCGCTAGTGTATGGCCGATAACAAATATGCCAAAATTGTTCCTTATTGATCTATATTATATATATAGCCCCCAAATAAATCGATCCCCAAACACAGAAAAATCGCGATTGCCATTCGAGCCAAAAATAATATACCACAAATTTATGCCAAAAATAATATACCACAATTTTATGCCAAAAATAATAAGCCAAAAATAATATACCAAAAATAATATGCCATAGAAAACTTTGTCAAAATTTTATATTTCTATAGAAAATTTTGTCGAAATTTTATTTCTATAGAAAATTTTTATGTCTTTAGGAAATTTTGTCAAAATGTAATTTCTATAGAAAATTTTGTCAAAAATTTATTTCTATATAAAAATTTGTCAAAATTTTATTTCTATAGAAAATTGTGTCAGAATTTTATTTCTGTAGAAAATTTTGTCAAAATGCTATTTCTATAGAAAATTTAGGAAGCATTTCATAGTTGGAGAGGAATATTTTGCAAAATCTTCCACAACATCAAGAATTCTTCCAATCTACCACACAGTAAAAAATCTGCCATTTTTGGTAGATTCGTGTTCATAATTGTATATAGCCTCCATATAAAGCGACGCCCATATTTCACTTCTGGCTCTAAAATTACATATCGGTTCGTAATTATTTCTTCCCTATATATACCGGTCAAGAACTGAATATATACGTATTTAATCGACCTTTCTTTTATCTAACTAACAATTTAGAAGATGATGTTAAGGAGTTTTAAGTTGCCTTGCCATCGGCCGCAACCCAAGTAATTTAATTGTGGATGACCGTCTTTAGTCGAAGTTTCTGCGCAATCCATGGTGGAGGGTACATAAGATTCGGTCTGGCCGAACTTACGGCCGTATATACTTGTTATAATTATACCCTGCGCCACACTGTGGAACAGGGTATTATAAGTTAGTGCATATGTTTGTAACACCGAAAAGGAGAAGAGATAGACCCATGGTGTCCTTGGCAATAATGCTCAGGGTGGATCCCTGAGTCGATATAACCATGTCCGTCGGTCCTTCCGTACGTCCGTCTATCTGTGAACACATTTTTGTGATCAAATTCTAGGTCGCAATTTAAGTCCAAGTGCCTTCAAATTTGGCACATGTTCCTAATTTGGGTCAGAATAGAACCCTATTGATTTTGGAAGAAATCGGTTCAGATTTAGATATAGCTCCCATATATATATTTCGCCCGATATGCACTTATATGGACCCAGCAGCCAGAGTTTTATACCGATTTGCTTGAAATTTTGTACAAACATAACACTTAGTCGTATAGTCAAGTGTGCAAAATTTGATTGAAATCGGTTAAGATTTAGATATAGCTCCCATATATATCTTTCGCCCGATATGGACTTATGTGGCCCCAGAAGCCAGATTTTTGGCCAAATTTCGTTGAAATTTTGCACTAAGAGTACAATTAGTTGTATAGTCAAGTGTGCAAAATTTGATTGAAATCGGTTCAGATTTAGATATAGCTCCCATATATATCTTTCGCCCGATATGGACTAATATGGTCCTAAAAGCCAGAGTTTTGGCCCAATTTGGTTGAAATTTTGCACAGGGAGTAGGTTTAGCATTGTAGCTATGCGTGCCAAATTTAGTTGAAATCGATTCAGATTTAGATATAGCTCCCATATATATCTTTCGCCTGATATGCACTTATATGGACCCAGAAGCCAGAGTTTTATCCCGATTTGCTTGAAATTTTGCACAAGGTGTAAAATTGGTAGTATAGTCATGTGTGCCAAATTTGATTGAAATCGGTTCAGATTTAGATATAGCATCCATATATATTTTTCGCCCGATATGGACTTATATGGCCCCAGAAGCCAGAATTTTGGACCAATCTGATTGAAATTTTGCACTAGGAGTACAATTAGTAATATAGTCATGTGTGCCAAATTTGATTGAAATCGGTTCAGATTTAGATATAGCTCCCATATATATATGTTTTTTTGATTTCGACAAAAATGGTCAAAATACCAACATTTTCCTTGTAAAATCGCCACTGCTTAGTCGAACAGATGTAAAAATTACTCTAATTTTCCTATACTTCTAATACATATATATATCGAGCGATAAATCATAAATAAACTTTTGCGAAGTTTCCTTAAATTGCTTCAGATTTAAATGTTTCCCATATTTATACCCTTCACCACTACTGTGGTACAGGGTATAATAAGTTTGTGCATTTGTATGTAACGCCAAGAAGGAGTAATCATAGACCAACCTTTTAGTATACGAATCGGCTTAGAATTAAATTCTGAGTCGATTTAGCGATGTCCGTCTGTCTGTCTGTCTGTCTGTTGATGTATTTTTGTGTGCAAAGTACAGCTCGCAGTTTTAGTCCGATTGTCCTAAAATTTGGTATAGGGTCCTGTTTCGGCTCAAAGACGATCCCTATTGATGGAAAAAATCGGTTCAGATTTAGATATAGCTGCCATATATATTTTTCACCGATCTGGTCATAATTGGCGTGTATATCAACCGATCTTCCTCAAATTCCGTACATCCGAATATTTGATGGGTCTCGAAAAACTTGCAAAATATCAGCCAAATCGGTTCAGATTTAGATATAGCTCCCATATATAGCTTTCGGCCGATTTACACTCATTTGCCCACAGAGGCCAATTTTTAACTCCGATTTAGTTGAAATTTTGCACAGGGAGTAGAATTAGCATTGTAACAATGCGTGCCAAATTTGGTTGAAATCGGTTCAGATTTGGATATATCTCCCATATATAGATTTCGCCCGATTTACACTCATATGACCACAGAGGCCAATTTTTAACTCCGATTTAGTTGAAATTTTGCACAGGGAGTAGAATTAGCATTGTAACTATGCGTGCCAAATTTTGGGTGAAATCGGTTCAGATTTGGATATATCTCCCATATATAGCTTTCGCCCGATTTACACTCATATGACCACAGAGGCCAATTTTTTGCTCCGATTTAGTTGAAATTTTGCACAGGGAGTAGAATTAGCATTGTAGCTATGCGTACCAAATTTGGTTGAAATCGGTTCAGATTTAGATATATCTCCCATATATAGCTTTCGCCCGATTTACACTCATATGACCACAGAGGCCAATTTTTAACTCCGATTTAATTGAAATTTTGCACAGAGAGTAGAATTAGCATTGTTGCTATGTGTGCCAAATTTGGTTGAAATCGGTTTAGATTTAGATATATCTCCCATATATAGCTTTCGCCCGATTTACACTCATATGACCACAGAGGCCAATTTTTAACTCCAATTTAGTTAAAATTTTGCACAGAGAGTAGAATTAGCATTGTTGCTATGTGTGCCAAATTTGGTTGAAATCGGTTCAGATTTAGATATAGCTCCCATCTATATGTTTTTCTGATTTCGACAAAAATGGCCAAAATACCAACAATTTCCTTATAAAATCGCCACTGCTTAGTCGAAAAGTTGTGAAAATGACTCTAATTTTCCTAAACTTCTAATACATATATATCGAGCGATAAATCATAAATAAACTTTTGCAAAGTTTCCTTAAAATTGCTTCAGAGTTAAATGTTTCCCTTATTTTGTTACTAACATTGTGTTCCACCCTAGTGCATTAGCCGACTTAAATTTTGAGTCTATAGATTTTGTAGAAGTCTATCAAATTCTGTCCAAATCGAGTAATATTTAAATGTATGTATTTGGGACAAACCTTTATATATAGCCCCCAACACATTTGACGGATGTGATATGGTATCGAAAATTTAGATCTACAAAGTGGTGCAGGGTATAATATAGTCGGCCCCGCCCGACTTTAGACTTTCCTTACTTGTTTTTACTAACACTAGTGCACCTAGTCCACCCTAGTGCATTAGCCAACTTAAATTTTGAGTCTATAGATTTTGTAGAAGTCTATCAAATTCTGTCCAGATCGACTGATTTTAAATGTATGTATTTGGGATATATAGCCCCCAACAAAATTGACGGATGTGATATGGTATCGAAAATTTAGATCTACGAAGTGGTGCAGGGTATAGTATAGTCGGCCTCGCCCGACTTTAGACTTTGCTTACTTGTCTAAATTTCTTTTTGAAAATATTTTAAAAGCAGAAACCACTGTACAACGCCAGTGCTTATATGTCCTGTCTTCGGTTACATTAGCACTGTAAATTCGTGGTGTGTAAATCAGTTCATGTAAAGACGAATATAAATATACGCACACACACACATTCGCATTTACATCGCTCTACAGTTCGAATGTTTAGCGCATTTATTTGGTACAATCATAAAAATGTTTTGTAACATGTTAGCTTAACTAAAGTACATTAAAAGTTGCTAATGGCGTGTAATGAGCTTGTATATCGGTACAGTAATAGGACAAGCAAGTTTCAAATGTGGTAGCATAAGTGCCACCACAACTTCCACTACCACTAAATATTATTAATATGAAAAGTCATGACTGAGTGGTTCCAAAGTTTCTAAATAAAATATAGTGTTTGTAGAAAGGACGATAGTGCTTGAAGAGAAGTGTTAAAAAGAAGGCAATCATACCTCTCCAGCAATGCTATTCATAACACTAATGCTCGAAAATGGATTTAAATTAAAACTAGGGCATACTTTTAGGCTCTCGAAAATTTTATATGAAATTAACCAACCTAGGAAGGTTGAATATAATGACTGTGATACGAAGGATTAAACGGTGGCGTTGACGACAATATGATACCCCTGCGTATCAGGGAACCGGTAGAGATTTTTGCTTCGCATCCATAAGAAAATGAGTTCCGAAAACCAAATTTTCGCCCAATCAAAATAGAATTGTGGGTATGTTCTGGTCCTATCCGATATACCGAAATGTCTCCACCACTATTGGGGAACTATAGGAATATGATACCCCTTTATCAGGTAGATATTTTTGTTTCGCACCCATAAGAAAATGAGTTCCGAAAACCAAATTTTTGCCCAACCAAAATAGAATTGTGGGTACGTTCTGGTCCTATGCAATATACCGAAATGTCTCCAGCACTATTGAAGAACTATTAAAATTAAATAGTTAATAAAATAAATTGAATAAAAATATTAAATATAAAATTATATCATATGTGAATTATATTAATTTAACAAATTACAAAAAATAAAATTAACAAAAATTTGGCGGAATTGTCATTAAAAGTACACGAATGTCGGTCTATCTTTCAAATGCTTACTTACTTGTTCCCTTTTCCATTTATATCATTATGTTGTAGTTTCATTTCACGTTGACACATTAGATTTTTGTGTGTTTTCAATGGAGCAGCAACAACGCGTACTGGAGTACCTTTACCACAATTTAAGCACCAACAAAGTCTTTGTTTATCTTGCGGTTAACTATACAAACACTAATTGAGATCAAGTTGGTAATTAGAGTAATAGTAAAGTTTGGCTATTTAATTCAAGAGTTTTTCTGTTTTCTTTTCTCCTCATTAAAAACCGCAAATATTTAAAGAATAAATGCTAATAACTTCATGTCGGAGTGATGAGATGGAGAAAATAATTAGTTGAAATACCAGTCAAGTTATTTAGAGGCATCCAAAGGATATTTCGCAAGTAATACGATTGAAATACAACACAAAAAAAAGTCCGTAGTTAAACTAATGCTAAATTTAACTTATTGCGAAAAAATGATTCATTTGTAGTTTAATTTTATTATTTATTTTTTTTTTTTTGAAATTTTCCACAGGCCAATGAAATAAATTTTCCTCATCACAAGTATGTCTCAAAAGTTTCATGGGTATAAAGTTCATTGACCGCGCACATAAATTCAATGTGAACTAAAGCAGAAACAAATTTTCGTATGATTCCCAAAAATAATAAAACCTATTGTATGGTTAAATTGGTCATTGGAAAAAATATATAGATGGTACTAAAGATTAGGATGGGCAATTTACGCAATATTAAGAACAAATTTCTTTAAAATAATTAAAAGAAAATGTATAATCTTTGCTTAATTTTTTTTTTATTTGTAGAGTTTGTAAGGCTTCCCTGAAGACGGATAACGATGGTGTTCGACAAAAGTTTACTTGGATCCAAAGATTTTGACCTTCCTTTAAGGTTTTTGGTATTGATTCCGAGCCAAAGATGCGGCTTCTTTAAATAAAGACATTTTTCAGGGACCTCCCTGGCTTTAAATCTAGGATCGATAAAATTAAAATTGGATGCAGATCTCATTTACCGAATTTTTATTCTCTATTTGTGATATATTAATAATTGCGATATATTAAACAAATTCCAGTTTCAAAATCCAAATTATACCAAGTACTTCAAAGTAAAAACTGTTTTCTTAATGCTAAAAAAAAACTTTAAACCAAAGATGCAAATCCTTAAAATAAGTCTTAGCCTATATTTCAGGCATTTTTATCTTAAACTTAAAAATTCAATATGTCAGTTGAGTTAAAGACGATTTCTTTAAATTAAAAATGTTTTTCTTTATTTTAAGGAACATTTGCCTTACTTCAAAGATCTACAACTTCAACAGAGGGACGCAAAATTTCAAGATTTTTGTCCTAAATTTAATGAAAAATATTTTTGAAGCAAGGATTATAAACTTTCTTTTAATTAATATGTCATTATTTTTAAGAATTTTGTCCTTAGCATTGCGCAAAATTTCGAGTCCTAAAATTTAAGTTGCATAATCTTCCATATTAGGTCAATATTTTTTTCAGTGTAAAAACTTCTACAACAGACGTCATCCACAATTTAATTACTTGGGTTGCGGTCGATGGCAAGGCATCTTAAAACTTCTTAACATCATCTTCTAAATTATAAGTTAGTCCGGGATATATAGTAGACGAAAGATAGGTCGATTAAATACGTATATATTCAGTTCTTGACCGGTATATATAGGGAAGAAATATATACGAACCGATATGAACTTTTTTGTGCGGTAATTATTGAAATATGGGGGTCGCTTTATATGGAGGCGATATACAATTACGAACACGAATCTACCAAAAACGGCAGATTTTTTACTGTGTGGTAGATTGGAAGACTTCTTGATGATGAGTGCTTCCTAAATTTTCTATAGAAGTAACATTTTGACAAAATTTTCCACAGAAATAAAATTCTGATAAAATTTTCTATAGAAATAAAATTTTGACAAAATCTTCTATAAAAATAAATTTTTAACAAAAGTTTGTATAGAAATTATATTTTGGCAAAATTTCCTAAAGACATAAAATGTTGAAAAAATTTTCTGTAGGAATAAAATTTTGACAAAATTTTCTATAGAAATATAAAATGTTGACAAAATTTTCTATGGCAATAAAATTGTGGTAGATTATTTTTGGCTCGAGTGGCAATCGTGATTTTTCTGTGATTGGGGATCGGTTTATTTGGGGGCTATATATAATATAGATCGATACAGACCTATTTTGGCATGGTCGAAATGTTCAAAATGTAATCCGGATCGGATGAATTTTGCTCCTCCGCGGGATAAATCTGGAGTTCGGTTTATATAAGGGCTTCCGTGGTGCAATGGTTAGCATGCCCGCCTTGCATACACAAGATCGTGGGTTCGATTCCTGCTACGACCGAACACCAAAAAGTTTTTCGGCGGTGGATTATGCCACCTCAGTAATGTTGGTGACATTTCTGAGGGTTTCAAAGCTTCTCTAACTGGTTTCACTGCAATGTGGAACGCCGTTCGGACTCGGCTATAAAAAGTAGGTCCCTTGTCATTGAGCTTAACATGGAATCGGGCAGCACTCAGTGATAAGAGGGAAGTTCACCACTGTGGTATCACAATGGACTGAATAGTCTAAGTGAGCCTGATACATCGGGCTGCCACCTAACCTATCCTAACCTAAGGGCTATATATAATTATTGACCGATGTGGTCCAATTCTGTCATGGTTGTTAGAGACCACATACTAACACCATGTTCCAAATTTCAGCCGGTTCGGATGAAATTTGCTTCTCTTAGAGGCTCCGCAAGCCAAATCGGGGGATCGGTTTATATGGGAGCTATATATAATTATGGACCGATGTTGACCAATTTTGGCATGGTTGTTAGAGACCATATACTAACACCATGTTCCAAATTTCAGCTGTATCGGATGAAATTTGCTTCTCGAATGAAATTTGCTTCTCATTGAGGCTCCGCAAGCCAAATCTGGGGATCAGTTTATATGGGGGCTATATATAATTATGGACCGATTTGGCCCATTTACAATACCGTTCGACCGACATCAATAACAACTACTTGTGCCACTTTTCAAGTCGATAGCTTGTTTTGTTCGGAAGTTAGCGTGATTTCAACAGACGGACGGACATGCTTAGATCGACTTAGAATTTCACCACGACCAAGAATATATATAATTTATGGCGTCGTAGAGCAATATTTCGATGTGTTACAAACGGAATGACAAAGTTAATGTACTGGGGGGTATATTAGCTTTGTCATTCCGTTTGTTCCTATGGTGGAGGGTATAAAAACAATCATTTTCGTCCGAGTAGGAATGGGTACTGGGGTACATGGATCTTCGCTGTAACGAAAGGGCGGAGTAACCCCTATAGGGTGTCCTAAAAAAGGAACACCACCGAGAGTAGAAAAACAATCATGGCAGCAGTGGGAATCATACCTGCTCAGATATGAGAGCAAATAGGAGTACTGAGGAAATTTGGTTTACAACCACAACAAGATTGTTATTTTTATACCCACCACCATAGAATGGTGATGGGTGTATAATAAGTTTGTCATTCCGTTTGTAACACATCGAAATATCGATTTCCGACTATATAAAGTATATATTCTAGATGACGGAGAAATTCTATGACGATATAAGCATGTCCGTCTGTCCATCTGTCCGGCTATCTGTTTGTTGTAATCACGCTACAGTCTTCAATAATGAAACTATCATGTCGAAATTTTGCACTAACTGATCTATTGTCTGCAGGCAGGTCAAGTTCGAAAATGGGTTATATCGGTCAAGGTTTTGATATAAACCGACCTCCCGATTTGGGGTCTTGGGCTTATAGAAACTATAGTTTTTATCCAATTTGCCTGAAATTTAAAATCTAAAGGTATTTCAGGATCATAAAAAGTGTACCGAAAATGGTGAATATCGGTCCATGGTATAGCCCCCGTATAGACCTATCCCCAGATTTTACTTCTTGGGCTTCTAGAAACCGTTGCTTTTATCCAATTTGCTTAAAATTAGAAATCAAGAGGTATTTTAGGACCATAAAAAGGTTTGCCAAAAATGGTGAGTATGGGTAAGCACTAGTGATTCTTTCAGTAATACCGGTAATCAAAAAGTTAGTAATTGCAGTATTACCTGGGATTTAAAAATAATAACTTCCTTGTGTAGGCAAAAAGTGATTCTTTCTAGTAATACCGGTAATCAAAATCATATCTTGAGGTCCGGGTTCGGCTCTACAGTGGGCACCGTTAATAGTAGCGATAAGTAATGCCAAATTACATTTCAGAAAAAAAATTGTCAATAAAATATACCTTTGTTTTCTAAAGTTGTATAGTACATAATTTATATTACAAAATAACATCATTGAATAGATCCATATCGTGGAGCGTGGTATAGTGTGTTGGATTACAAAACAACAGGGGTGAGTTCGCACTTTTTGGGTATATTTTTGGTAAAGATATTATTTTTGGAGAGCTGGTATGCTTGCGAAGAAGTACTTATTTTTCGACTGCTGGTATGCTTGCACGGAAGTACTTTCCTCCAATGTCATGCCGGTGTAAAAGTATTACTACTGATATATGTACGAGGAAGTTGTTATCAATTTGGCGCAGGCATACTTGTACTCATACTTGGTAATAGGAGTTTTTACTGGGTTAGGACCATAAATAGGTTTGCAAAAAATGGTGAGTATCGGGCCATGCTTTGATATAGCCTCCATATATGATAGACCTATCCCCCGAATTTACTTCTTGGGCTTCTAGAAATCATAGTTTTTATCGAATTTGCCTGAAAATCTGGAGGTTTTGTAGGACTATAAATAGTGCTACAGTACAGGTTTTGATATAGCCCCCATTAAAAATCGGTCCTCCGATTTGGAGTCTAGGTTAGGTGGCAGCCCGATGTATCAGGCTTACTTAGACTATTCAGTCCATTGTGATACCACAGTGGTGAACTTCTCTCTTATCACTGAGTGCTGCTCGATTCTATTTTATGGCCGAGTCCGAACGGCGTTCCACAGTGCAGTGAAACCATTGAGAGAAGCTTTGAAACCCTCAGAAATGTCGCCAGCATTACAGAGGTGGGATAATCCACCGCTGAAAAACTTTTTGGTGTTTGATCAAAACAGGAATCGAACCTTGTGTATGCAAGGGAGCATGCTAACCATTACACCACGGTGGCTCTAGATTCTAGAACCTCCATATAGATCGATTTCATTTCTTGAGGGTATAGAAGGCGCACTGATCATGAAAATTGTTTGAAACTGAATGTAAAATTTCCACACCCTCAAAACACATTTTGCTTCAAGCATATATATTTTCAGAATTGGTCCAATTATTGTTTGTATTGTTCAAACATATTATGTTTCACCTTAGGGCATACAATGGTAGTAAAAAAATTTAATGAAATTTCTTTTGCGTGGATATATTTTTAAGGCGCTACTTCCATTACTTCCATTATTTTACTTGCAGCATACTCTCCAGGTCTCTCGTTCTAAACACATATATGTTTATAGGCAATTTCCAAATTAATATATGTTTTCATCCAAACATATATTTACAAACATTTTATGTCCCAAATATAATATTTTCTAACATGTTAACATATATGTCCCAAACTTGTTATGCTAGTTTATGAACATTATATGCTTGCACTTAAAAATATTGTGTTAAAAAAGTTCCAAACATATCATTTTTACACCCAAACATATGAAAAACAGTATTTTTTTCTGTGCAGATTTTACTTCTCGTAATCATTTAAATAAAATAATCAGAATCTGATTTAGTCTTTATAGTACTGGTGGAACTGATCTTCTTAGGAGAATATTTGTCATAAACCCCCCGAAATTCTACATAGTATCAAGTCACCACACGCTCACAAAAAATCGCTTCTGTAACATATACTCCCAAACATATTTTGCTGCAAGCATATATATTTTTGGGTATTGCCCAAACATTTATATGTTTGATCTCTTCCAATATATAATATGTTTGAAAGCATATTGGTCTAAACAATATATGTTTGGGTAGTCTAAGTTCCAAACATTTTGTATTTTTGCATCCAAATTCAATAATGTTGTCTTCCAAAAAACAATATGTTATTATGTGAACATATAATATGTTTGGAAGCATTTTGCACCCAAAAATATTATATGCTTAAAAAAATTCTCCCAAACAATATTGTGCTCAAAATTTTATTTATTTATTTATATATTTACAATCATAATGAATTATGAAAATAAACAGGTAATATAGGTGCTAACAACATAGGTTTTCGACCTGAATGCTCAAATTTTTGTTTCTGCCCAATTGTATATTCCCCCACATCTTTCTCACTCCCACGAGATTTTTTAGTTCTTAGCACCTTTTTCTGTAATACAAACATTGTAGAAGAAATTATTCAATTGTATGATTTTTTTATTTTAATTTTACCTCTTGCCGGACGGGGATTCGAACAGCGGACCACACAGTTTGCAAGGATCAAAGAAGTAGCTGATCAATTGCCCAAGGAAAAATAAAATGTTAATTTTGTAATAACAAGCAACAACCACCAATTTAATTCAATATCGCTCTCTGTTAAATAGCGCTCCAAGCTACTAAACACATATATGTTTATAGCCTATTTCTAAATTAATATATGTTTGCATCCAAGCATATTATATTTACAAACATTTTATGTCCCAAACATAATATGTTCTAACATATTAACATATATGTCCCAAATATGTTATGCTAGTTTCTGAACATTATATGCTTGCACTCAAAAATATTGTGTTTAAAAATTTGTGTTCCAAACATATAATGTTTATAGCCAAACATATGAAAAACAGTCTTTTTCATCCGTGCAGCTACGATGACGAATTTTCAAAAGGAACCTATTATATATGATTAATGGTGGCGGTAAGTTTGGCTGGGCCGAACTAACCGCTGTATATACTTATTATAATTAATAATACTTAATAATTAGAGTGTATATACTGGCATCGAATACTCAAAAAGACAAATCTGAAGATCGGTTTATGAATATTAAGACATATCGTTTTATAACCCCATATGCATTGATGTTCAAATTTGCTTTTTAGTTCCGATTGACCTGATTATGTGACCTCCGGAGAAGGGGGATGTGTACTTATTGAAGCAATTTGAATCGTTTGCAATATAGGATGCTTGTTTTAGTCTACAGAGTGGATCAGGGTATAACTTAATGAGGTCCTATCCACTTCAGGACTTCTTTAGCGATTATGGCCTTATTTTGTGTTATATTTTAACTGAATTTCTATACGTATTCTTGACCCAAGTTTATAATCAAACACTGCAAAAACATAAACCTGGTATATTGTTGTTGTCAATTTCATGTAGTATAGATTCTTAAATTATAAAAATTATTTTCAAGGAAGTCAATTGTAAACGAAAAACAACTTTGTTCCCTCCTTAAATAACCAGAGCATGACGTGGATTAATCAACAAAAAGTTTTGTCCTTTCTTTTTCTTATGTAAAACTATTCACTCACACAAAACGAACAGAAAAATAAGAAATCCACTTTGAAGTTTCTAAGTTATCGCATTATGCCATTTTATTTAGGTAACCATAGAAAACTAAAGTAAGAGAACGAATATAAAAGCAAATAAGAATGTTATGCAATGAAATCAATCGTAAATTAATTTCTTCTCAAATCTTTCAACTGAAAACTTTAGTGACACACAAAAACGACTTTGAAAAGTTCCTAAAATGATGATAGAATCAAAAAGTTCAGTTTTTTTTTTCTTCAAACAGAATGCAATCTTGAGAAGTGAAACTAAATTTCAATTGAGCAAAAATCAAATGATGTATGGTTCTTACATCTCTCATACAGTTGAATAATTTTGAGTTCCCTTTTTTTTGGCTTAAAATTTGCAATGAATAGAGAATAAAAGCAAGTCTTTAAATAAACTTTCCTGGCATACAATTTTAGTCATTATTGTAACTTCATGGACAATTTATTTGAAAGTATTATATGAAATAGTATAAATTGTACAAGTAAGGATTGTATTTAGAATAAAAAAACATTTTTTTTAAAAATTAGGAAAGATCGAATATTTGATATCTCGACTTTTTAAAAACAAGTATACACTACCGAAAGTTGGAACAACGTCTTCTATATTCCCTAAAAAAGGAAGAATAATACATGCATAAGTCCCTATTTATAAACAGAGGTCTATAAATAATTATGCACCGATGGAAACCAATTTTCGCATAATAAATAGTAGACCAAATTTCAAATGGATCGAATAAAATTTGTTCATCGACGAGGCCTCAGAAGTAAAATCTTAGTGGCCTTGTTTATATGGGGGATATATGTAATTATGAACCGATATGGACTAATGTTTACACAATCATTAGATAGCACATATTGACAAAAATTTCAACCAGATCGGATGAAATTTACTCCTCCAGTCGGTAATTATAAACCGATATCGACTATTTTTGGCACCACATTTCAAGCGGATCGGATGAAATTTTTTTTCTGAAAGTCATCCTGTGATCGGTTTTAAAAGGGCGGCTAGATATAATTATGGATCAATTTTTGTATGATTCGAAATCAGAAACTGATATTACATACGAAATTTCAACCAGATCGAATGAAATTTGCTCCTCCCGGATGCCCCTCGAGCCAAAAATAATCTACAAAGTTGGAAGACAATTTTACCAAAAATCTACCAAATTAAACACAAAAACCCACTTTATTACTCAGAATGGATTTTGGTAGTATGATATAATACGAAAACTAAAATGTTTAAAGATATTAAATTTATAGAAAATTTTGTCGAAATTTTATTTCTATAAAAAAATTTTCAAAATTTTATTTCTATAGAATTTTTTTTTAATTCTATAGAAACTTTTGTCAAAATTTTATATCTATAGTACATTTTGACAATTTTTTTTCTAATGTAATTTTGACAAAATTTTATTTCTATAGAAAATTTTATCAACATTCCAATAGAAAATTTTGTCAACATTTTATTTCCATAGAAAATTTTGTCAAAATCTTATCTCTATAGAAACTTTTGAAAAATTTTCTTTATATAGTAAATTTTGACAAAATTTTATTTCTATAGTAAATTTTGACAAAATTTTATTTCTATAGTAAACTTTGACAAAATTTTATTTCAATAGAAAATTTTGTCAAAATGTTATTTCTATAGAAAATATTGTCAAAATATTATTTCTATAGAAAATTATATCAAAATTTTGTTTCTAAAAAAAATTTTGTTAAATTTTATATCTATACAAAATTTTGTCAACATTTTATTTCTATAGAACATTTTGTGGAAATTTTATTTCTATATTTTTTTTCATTTTATTTCTATAGAAAATTTTGTCAAAGTTTTATTTTTGCCAAAAGTTTATGTTCTTAGAAAATTGTTTCAAAATTTTGTTTCTATAAAAAATTTTGTTAAAATTTTATATCTATACAAAATTTTGTTAAAATTTTATATCTATACAAAATTTTTTTAAAATTTTATATCTATACAAAATTTTGTCAAAATTCTATTTCCATAGAACATTTTGTGGAAATTTTATTTCTATAATTTTTTTTTTTTCATTTTATTTCTATAGAAAATTTTGTCAAAGTTTTATTTTTGTCAAAAGTTTATTTTCATAGAAAATTGTTTCAAAATTTTGCTTTTATAGAAAATTTTGTCGAAATTTTATTTCTATAAAAAATGTTGTCAAAATTTTATTTCTATAGAAAATTTTATCGAAATTTTATTTCTAAAGAAAATTTTGTCAAAGTTTTATTTCTGTAGAAAATTTTGTCAAAGTTTTATTTTCATAAAAAATTTTGTCAAAATTTCATTTCTACAGAAAATTTGGTCAAAATTTTATTTCTATAGAAAATTTTCACAAAATTTGTTTCTACTTAACATTTTGTATAATTTATTTATTTACAAAAGATTTTGTCAAAATTTTATTTTTATAGCAAATGTTATCAAGATTTTATTTCTATAGAAAATGTTATCAAGATTTTATTTCTATAGAAAATTTTGTCAAAATTGTATTTCTATAGAAACTTTTGTCAAAATTTTATTTTTACAGAAAATTTTGTCAAAGCTTTATTTTCATAGAAAATTTTGTTTCTATAGAAAATTTTGTAAAAATTTAATTTCTATAAATTTTTTGTTTTTTATTTTATTTTTATAGAAAATTTTGTCAAAGTTTTATTTCTATAGGAAATTTTGTCAAAATTTTATTTCTATAGAGAATTTTGTCAAAATTTTATTTCTATAGA
Organism: Haematobia irritans; assembly: GCF_050003625.1. NCBI lineage: Eukaryota > Metazoa > Arthropoda > Insecta > Diptera > Muscidae > Haematobia > Haematobia irritans. Next base: position 32,005,069 of record NC_134401.1, read on the forward strand.
AAATTTTGTCAATTTGTTTTTTATTGAGAATTATGTCAAAATTTTATTTCCATTGAGAATTGTTTCAAAATTTTATTTCTTTAGAAAAATTTATTTCTATAGAAAATTTTACTAAAATTTTATTTCTATAGAAAATTTTACTAAAATTTTATTTCTGTAGAAAATTTTGTCAAAATTTTATTTCTATAGAAAATGTTACCAAAATTTTATTTCTATAGAAGCTTTTATCAAAATTTTATTTCTGAAGAAAATTTTGTCAAAATTTTATTTCTAGGGTTTATACGGGGGCTATATATAATTACAGACCGATATGGACCAATGATTGTTAGAGACCACATACTAACACCACCTACCAAATTTCAACCGGATCGGATGAAATTTGATTCTCTAAGAGGCTTCGGTGGTCCAATCTGGAGTTCGGTTTATATGGGGGCTATATTTAATTCTGAAACTATGTGGACCAATTCTTGCATGGTTGTTAGAGACCATATACTAACATCACGTACCAATAGAAAATTTTGTCAACATTTTATTTCCATAGAAAATTTTGTCAAAATGTTATTTCTATAGAAAATATTGTCAAAATATTATTTCTATAGAAAATTATATCAAAATTTTGTTTCTAAAAAAAATTTTGTTAAATTTTATATCTATACAAAATTTTGTCAACATTTTATTTCTATAGAACATTTTGTGGAAATTTTATTTCTATATTTTTTTTCATTTTATTTCTATAGAAAATTTTGTCAAAGTTTTATTTTTGCCAAAAGTTTATGTTCTTAGAAAATTGTTTCAAAATTTTGTTTCTATAAAAAATTTTGTTAAAATTTTATATCTATACAAAATTTTGTTAAAATTTTATATCTATACAAAATTTTGTTAAAATTTTATATCTATACAAAATTTTGTCAAAATTCTATTTCCATAGAACATTTTGTGGAAATTTTATTTCTATAATTTTTTTTTTTCATTTTATTTCTATAGAAAATTTTGTCAAAGTTTTATTTTTGTCAAAAGTTTATTTTCATAGAAAATTGTTTCAAAATTTTATTTCTATAGAAAATTTTATCGAAATTTTATTTCTAAAGAAAATTTTGTCAAAGTTTTATTTCTGTAGAAAATTTTGTCAAAGTTTTATTTTCATAAAAAATTTTGTCAAAATTTCATTTCTACAGAAAATTTGGTCAAAATTTTATTTCTATAGAAAATTTTCACAAAATTTGTTTCTACTTAACATTTTGTATAATTTATTTATTTACAAAAGATTTTGTCAAAATTTTATTTTTATAGCAAATGTTATCAAGATTTTATTTCTATAGAAAATGTTATCAAGATTTTATTTCTATAGAAAATTTTGTCAAAATTGTATTTCTATAGAAACTTTTGTCAAAATTTTATTTTTACAGAAAATTTTGTCAAAGCTTTATTTTCATAGAAAATTTTGTTTCTATAGAAAATTTTGTAAAAATTTAATTTCTATAAATTTTTTGTTTTTTATTTTATTTTTATAGAAAATTTTGTCAAAGTTTTATTTCTATAGGAAATTTTGTCAAAATTTTATTTCTATAGAGAATTTTGTCAAAATTTTATTTCTATAGAAAATTTTGTCAATTTGTTTTTTATTGAGAATTATGTCAAAATTTTATTTCCATTGAGAATTGTTTCAAAATTTTATTTCTTTAGAAAAATTTATTTCTATGGAAAATTTTACTAAAATTTTATTTCTATAGAAAATTTTACTAAAATTTTATTTCTGTAGAAAATTTTGTCAAAATTTTATTTCTATAGAAAATGTTACCAAAATTTTATTTCTATAGAAGCTTTTATCAAAATTTTATTTCTGAAGAAAATTTTGTCAAAATTTTATTTCTAGGGTTTATACGGGGGCTATATATAATTACAGACCGATATGGACCAATGATTGTTAGAGACCACATACTAACACCACCTACCAAATTTCAACCGGATCGGATGAAATTTGATTCTCTAAGAGGCTTCGGTGGTCCAATCTGGAGATCGGTTTATATGGGGGCTATATTTAATTCTGAAACTATGTGGACCAATTCTTGCATGGTTGTTAGAGACCATATACTAACATCACGTACCAATTTTCAACCGAATCGTATGAATGTTGCTCCTCCAAGAGACTCCGGGGCTCAAATCTGGGGATAGGTTTATATGGGGCTATATATAATTCTGAAACGAAGTGGACTAATTCTTGTATGGTTGTTAGAGACCATATAATAACACCACGTACCAAGTTTGAAGCGGATCGGATGAAATTTGTTCCTTCAAGTGGCTTCGGACCCCAGCAAAAAAATTTGGAAGTTCTTCCAAAGGCACAACTTCAAAAGCACTTCCAGAAGATGAACTCCCAATGATGTTCTTTATTTTAAATAACTACCCAGGAAGTTCTTTTAATTCATTTTTTTATAACTTGGTTCTTTCATACTTTTAACGGGTAATTTTAACTTTTTTTGTTTCAAAGAGGTTAAAAACAGAGTAAGAATTCACAAAATGCTACAAATCATTTAAATTTTGTCGAAAAAAATGCTAAATCAAATCTGAGAAAATTGTGAATTTTTGTAAATATTTGAGGTCTAACGTTTCCGACAAGCGTTAGAATCCATTAAAAATTATAAAAAATTATAAAATTTATTTATTTGACAAAATATCACAGAATTTTTTAATTTACATCCAAAACATTGAATTCGGATCACACCTAAAGAAGCGATGCAAATTCAGTGCATCGGCCGTTGAAATGGAGAACGTCCGTCCTATGACAAGCCCATGTTAAATTCATCGCTTCTACGTCAATTTTGCACCACTTCCGGATCCAAAAAGAACAGTTTCATTACTTTCTTGGCGACGCTTTTTTTGCTGGGACGTCAAATCTGGGGATCGGTGTATATGGTGGCTGTATATAATTATAGACCGATTTGGACTTATTTTTGCATGGATGTTACAGGCCATATTTAAACACCTTGGTGCATGGATCGAATGAAATTTGCCCCTCCAAGGGGCTTCGGACCTCAAATCTGGAGTTTATATGGGGGCTATATATAATTATGGATCGAATTGGACCTATTTTTGCATGGTTGTTAGAGACCATATACCAACACCACGTACCCAATTTCAACCGGATCGGGTGAATTTTTCTCCTCCAAGAGGCTCTGGAGGCCAAATCTGGGGATCGGTTTATATGGGGGCTATTTATAATTATGGACCGATGTGCTACAATTTTTGCATGGTTGTTAGAGACTATATACTAACATGACGTACCAAGTTTGAACCGTATCGGATGAAATTTGCTTCTCTAAGAGGCCCCGCAAACCAAATCTGGGTGGTCGGTTTATATGGGAACTATACGAAAAAGTGGTCCATTATAGCACATTTGCAATGCCATCCGACCTACATCAATAACAACTACTAATGCCAAGTTTCAAGTCGATAGCTTGTTTCGTTCGGAAGTTATCGTGATTTCAACAGACGGACAGACATGCTTAGATTAACTAAGAATTTCAAAACGACCCAGAATATATATACTTTATGGGGTCTTAGAGCAATATTTCGATGTGTTACAAACGACATGACAAAGTTAATATACCCCCCCATCCTATGGTGGAGGGTATAAAAATACTTGTGGTATATGTTTTTTTGTATATAATTTATACTGGTGTCATTTCTCTATTTTACTTTATGAAATATGCAAAAATTATTAAACTACAAGTATATAAACAAAAAAAATTCCTATGAATAAAAGTTTTAAATATTGTTTTACTTAAACTTTTGCAGACACTGACAAATGTCACATCGACGAGCCTTTCATGGTTGAATATGAATATCTTGTGGTTTTCAAAAATTATCTGCTCATATGTCTTGCGACTGGAAAATGCTTGCAAAACTCCTGTTAGGACTTTGCAACGAGTTTCGAAGTACTCTGGATATCAGTCATTGACAATCGTCAATAGTTGTTGCTGTTGTTGTTGGTGTTCCAGCTGTCAAAATGTTTAAAACTATTTCGCTTATTTGTTATAAATTCTTGTAGTTCTGTATGAGGTTGGCTGGAATTTTTCCTATCCCTTGTTTTCCCTCGCCGGCCTTTGACCACGTTCTCTCTCTCTCTAAAGTTAGTCAGTGAATATTACAAATATGGACAAAAACGACATAAATAGTAAAAACTTAAATTGTACATTGTGCATTTTGAAGTTGCTTACCGGCTATGGGTAAGTTTATTTGGCATACAGACACTTTGTCGTTTCTTGGCTATTCCTCTTAAATGCAATCGTAATGCTCAAGCGAGTTAAGTTTAAATTTGCCTTTTAAACACCCAAAGTAGTAGAATTTTTGTAAATGAAAACTTTACCTTTGTGATGGACTTTAGCATAGTAGGTATATTGTCTTCAATATAAGATGAGTTTTTATTTTTGAGAGGATTGAAACCTATTTGTCTAAATAAAATAAATTCGAGTTTAACGTGGGAAAAAACTTTTTATATCAAAGCTGGTATTAGCAGATTTAATGGCACAATCTCTCTAATGGCAAAAACTCTCTTGAGTTACCGGTGCAAAGGGTGCTATATTATATGTTGCTTTGACACAAATTTGAGAAAAAAATAAAATAGTAGACAGTGGAACAGACTGAATACAAAAGTACCAAGGTCTTCAGTTTTTCCAACAAAACTCATTTAGAGTTTAAAAGTGCAAAATATATGTGACGACGATTGCAAGCATTGATTGCGTACAATTTCATCTATATAATAAATTCGCTCACAAAAGTTTACTAGAAGCCAATGATTCTGACCTTCCCTTAAGGATTTTGGTATTGTTTTCGAGCCAAAAATTCGGCTTTGTATACCTTCCAACATAGGACCCGTTTTTATGGACCCCCAGATTTGGCTTGCGGAGCCTCTTAGAGAAGCAAATTTCATCCGATCCCGTTGAAACTTAATACGTGGTGTTAGTATGTGGTCCTTAACAACCATGCAAAAATTGGTTCATATCGGTTCATAAATATATATAGCCCCCATATAAACCGATCCCCGGATTTGACCTCTGGAGCCCCTTGGAGGAGCACAATTTATCCGATCAGGTTGAAATTTGGTATGTGGTGTTAGTATATGGTCTCTAACAACTATGGAAGAATTGGTCCATATAGGGCTAAAGTTATATATAGCCGATCCGCAATGACACAAAAATTGGTCCATATTGGTTCATAATCATGGTTGGCACTCCAGCCAAAAATAATCTAACAAAATTGTATATCTATAGAAATTTTTATCAAAATTTTGTTACTATAGAAATTTTTATCAAAATGATATTACTATAGAAATTTTTTTCAAAGTTTTATTTCCATAGAAAATTTTGTCAAAATTTTATTTCTATAGAAAACTTTATTTCTATAGAAAATTTTGTCAAAATTTTATTTCATAGAAAATTTTGTCAAATTTTATTTATATAAAAAATTTTGTCAAAAATTTTATTTCTATAGAAAATGTTGTCAAAATTTTATTTCTATAGAAAATTTTGTCAAAATTTTATTTCTATAGAAAATTTTGTCAAAATTTTATTTCTATAGAAAATTTTGTCAAAATTTTATTTCTATAGAAAATTTTGTCAAAATTTTATTTCTATAGAAAATTTTGTCAAAATTTTATCTCTATAGAAAAGTTTTTCAAAATTTTATTTCTATAGAAAATTTTGTCAAAATTTTATTTATTTAGAAAATGTTGTCAAAATTTTATTTCTATAGAAAATTTTGTCAAAATTTTATTTCTATAGAAAATTTTTTCAAATTTTTTATTTCTATAAAAAATTTTGTCAAAATTTTATTTCTGTAAAAAATTTTGTCAAAATTTATTTCTGTCGAAAATTTTGTCAAAATTTCATTTCTTTAGAAAATTTTGTCCAAATTTTATTTCTATAGAAAATTTTGTCAAAACTTTATATCTATAGAAAATTTTGTCAAAATTTTATTTAAAATTAAAATTTTATTTAAAACTTTGTCAATCCGAATTATTTAATTCAGATTGACATCCTATGGTGGAGGGTATAAAAAGGCCGTATTTAATCGGCCTTTTTATACCCTTCACCATAGATTGGGTGTATATACACTTTGTCATTCTGTTTGTAACACATCAAAATATTGTTCTAAGATCCCATAAATTATATATTCTGGGTCGTGGTGAAATTCTGAGTCGATCCAAGCATGCCCGTCCATCCGTCCGTCTGTTGAAAACACGCTAACTTCCGAACGAAACAAGCTATCGACTTGAAACTTTGCACAAGTAGTTTTTATTGATGTAGGTCGGACGGTATTGCAAATGGGCCATATCGGTTCACTTTTACGTACAGCCCCCATATACACGAACCCCCGGATTTGGCTTGCGGACCCTTTAAGAGAAGCAAATTTCATCCGATCCGGCTGAAATTTGGAACATGGTGTTAGTATATGGTCTCTAACAAGCATGCATTAATTGGTCCACATCGGTCCATAAATATATATAGCCCCCATATAAAACGAGCCCCAGATTGGACCTCCGGAGCTTTTTTGAGACGCAAAATTCATCTGATTTGTTTGGAAATTTAGTACGTGGTATTAGTATATGGTATCTAACAACCATGCAGGAATTGGTCGATATCAGTCCATAATTATATAAAGCCCACGGTGCTTTTTGAAGAAGCAAAATTCATCCGATCTGGTTGAGATTTGGAACGTGATGGTAGTATATGATATTTAACAACCATGCCAAAAATGGTCCATAAAAATGGGTCCATAATCATATATAGCCCCCATATAAACCGATCCCGAGATTTGGTTTTGGAGCCTCTTGGAAGAGCAAATTTCATTCGAGTCAATTGAAATTCGGTACATTAAGCTAGTATATGACCGTTAACAATTATGCTTAACTAGGTGCATATCGATCTATAGTTAATATAGCCCTCAGATAAAACGATCCCCAATCACACAAAAATTGGTCCATATCAAGTTCATACTTGTATATTGCCCCCAACTAAGGGGCCCCATAACTCAATTCTGGCTCTCTAGGTACCGTGCAAAAGTCCATATCGTCCATATACATCTTTGTCTAATATATACCACGTATGGACTAACTCACAATTTAGAAAACGATTTTAAGAAGTTTTAAGATACCTTGCCATCGGCAAGTGTTACCGCAACTCAAGGAATGACAGTCTTTAGTAAAAGTTTCTACGCAATCCATGGTGGAGGGTACATAAGATTCGGCCTGGCCGAACTTACGGCCGTACCCTCCACCATGGATTGCTTCGAAGCTTCTACGAAAGACTGTCATCCACAATCGAATTAATTGGGTTGTGATAATACTTACCGATGACAAGGCATTTTAAAATTTATTAACATCGTTTTCTAAATTGTGAGTTAGTCCATATGTGGTATATAATAGAAAAGGGTATGTATAGGTAAGTCTACAAATAATTACGACTCGATATGTACTTTTTCTCGGTGCGTAGAGAGCCAGAATTGAAATATGGGGGTCGCTTATATGGGGGCTATATACAATTATGAACTTGATATGGAACAATTTTTGGTGATTGGGGATCGATTTATCTGAGGGCTATATATAACCACAGACCGTTATGGACTTAGGTAGGCATGGTTGTTAACGGCCATATACTAGCACAATGTACCAAATTTCAACTGACTCGTATGAAATTTGCTCCTCCAAGTGGCTCCAAAACCAAATATCGGGATCGGTTTATATGGGGCCTATATATGATTATGGACTGATATCGACCACTTTTGGCATGGTTGTTAAATATCATATACTACCACCACGTACCAAATTTCAACCAGATCGGATGAACTTTGCTTCTCCAAAAGGCACCGGAGGTCAAATCTGGGGATCGGTTTATATGGAGGCTATATAAAATTATGGACTGATATGAACCAATTCCTGCATAGTTGTTAGAGACCATATACTAACATCACGTACCAAATTTCAACCGAATCAGATGAAGTTTCCTCTTCCAAGGGGCTCCGGAGGACAAATCTGTAGATCGGTTTATATGGGCTATATATAATTATGGACCGATTTCGACCTATTTGTGCATGGGTGTTTGAGGCCTATATTAACGCCACGTACCAAATTTCAACTGAATCAGATGAATTTTGGTCTTCCAAGAGGCTCCGGAGATCATATCTGGTGATCGGTTTGTATGGGGGCTATATATAAATATGGACCGATGTGGACCAATTTTTGCATGGTCATTAGAGACCATATACTAACACCATGTACCAAATTTCAGCCGGATCGGATGAAATTTGCTTCTCTTAGAGGCTCCGAAAGCCACATCGGGGGATCGGTTTATATGGGTGCTTTATGTAATTATGGACCGATGGGGACCAATTTTTGCATGGTTGTTAGAGACCATATACTATTACCATGTACCAAATTTCAGCTGGATCGGATGAAATTTGCTTCTCTTAGAGGCTCCGAAACCAAATCAGGGGATCGGTTTATATGGGGGCTATATATAATTATGGACCAATTTTTGCATGGTTATTAGAGACCATATAGTAACACCATGTACCAAATTTAAGCCGGATCGGATGAAATGTGCTTCTCTTAGAGGGTCTGCAAGCCAAATTTGGGAGTCCGTTTATATGGGGGCTATACGTAAAGGTGGACCGATATGGCCCATTTGCAATACCATCCGACCGACCTAGTTTCAAGTCGATAGTTTGTTTCGTTCGGAAGTTAGCGTGATTTCAACAGACGGACGGACGGACTTGCTCAGATCGACTCAGAATTTCACCACGACGCAGAATATATATACTTTATGGGGTCTTAGAGCAATATTTCGATATGTTACAAACGGAATGACAAAGTTTATATACCCCCATCCTATGTTGGAGGGTATAAAATTACTGGTGTCTGCTGCATCAAAGGAGCAAACGAAATATTTCCCCCTAACCTCACTTGAAACGGATAATTACTTTTGGTGGCAATTCGTAGGATTAAATTGTCGTGCCCGAACTCAAGTCGGAGAACACGATATTTGAAAATTCATCAAACAAAGCAAATTGGTTGATGTTTTGAGACTAACTTTGTTCCCTTTAATATAAGATCAAAAACACATATGGGATTTTGAATTGGTAATATTACGTGTCAGCTACCCTAACACGGGAAATATTCACATCGCTCGTTATATTCCATTAATTTTAAAACGTTTGAGTTAAATGTTATCTTTTTTTATAATACTGTCCTCTCATAACGTTGTGTCCAAACGTGAGTGCATACTGAAATTTCCAATCGGTGATGTGAACATAAAACACACCTATTAATATATTTTCGTTCGTATGTACTTCACTGCATTCTTTTGTTCTAGCTTAGTTTTTGTGTCGACTGACAAGTTATCAGTTGACTCGGGAAAAATATTGCATGCTTTTATTCAATGTTTCATCCGACGTGCCTCAGTCCACCTTCCTGACGAATTGTGTGAGTATTAATACGGTTGCGGTGTTTCATCCTCATCCTAATGTAGTGGTAAGAGTTGCTTATATTCCTTTTTTGTTACAAGTTTCCTTCTGCTAATGTCAGTAGTTTTAAGCCATTATTGTATTTTGTGACGGCATTACTCCCGTTCATTGTCTCTTATTCATATGGCACAATGGGGTTGACATTTCTTGTCTACATTCATTTATTCATTTCATGGGACTAAAATCATATGACTTCTAATTACTTGTAACTTCCATTTCCATGAAGCTCCGTCAGATCAAAGTTGGCTAAACAACTTTCAATGGGTATAACGACGATGCAAGTAATTCAGCCTATATACACACACTTCAATTAGGAACTTAATTGTTACCATTAACCAACAACAAAAATACATGTCTTTAATTTGGCCATAAACCAATTTTTAATTAGTCTCTTAAAAATTTGTGAAATTTTAAATGTTTTTTTTTTTTTTTGAAAATGCACTTTTCATCCCATTGTTCTCCATACATCTTGCATTGGTGATGATGATGATGATGATATGATGCCAATGTCGATGCAGTTTATCGTCGTTCGCTTGATGTTACTACCGCAACTCTGTTTTTAAATTCTGCTCTACAGTTTCTGTTTCTTCTATTGACTAATAACGGAAAGCAATTAGTCAACTCAACTTTGTCTAAATGGCATGAATGCCAGTTAATGTCAATTGTTCTACAACGTGATACGGTGGCATGAACACGTGATATAATATTTACCACACGTGCAACAACACCGAAAGAACTACCAACTCCATCAGCGACAAACAATAAGGCATAGTTAACTTTCAGCGATGGCAACAGGAACATTAGCAGCGCCAGACACTAACTCAGCAAACTAAATTCAATTGCAAAAAAAGGTTCAACAACATTTCGGGCACCAACATCAATATGCATTGCCATTATGGATGAACTGGGTTTACAGTTTGCCATTCACTTTAAGAGGATCTTGGAAAAGGGGCCTCCATATAAACGCTTCGTTTGAAATTTCGTATGTGATGTTAGTATGCGCCCTCCAGAAACTATGCAAAAACTTGGTCCATAATTATATATAGCCCTCATGTAAACCGGTCCCCAGGTTTGACCTCCGGAGCCACAATTTTTTTTTTTTTGTTTTTTCTTTGCATAAAGGCCTCTTTTTCAATTGGCTCACCCTAATATTGCTTACATCAATGTTGAGTTTAATCTTCTAGTCCAATAGAATTTAGAATAATAGAATAACTAAATTGCAGTTTAGTATGCGGAGAATAGGAGACAGGACTGACGACAGACCAACAAGCGTAAAACTATCGGCCGCCCCGAAAGGTAAACTTGACAGCAACAATTACTGTTGCTATTATTGGTTCAGAGTTAGCACCGAAGTCTATAGTTAGATTGACAGGGACAAAAAAGGGCAACATGAAATTCAACTGACCTCTGCAAAAATGTGGACAATGTTCAAAAAAAAAAAAACAAAGAAAAAACAAATATATACGGCCGTAGGATTTGTTAGGTGGCAGCACGATGTATCAGGCTCACTTAGACTATTCACATTGGTGAACTTCTCTCTTATCACTGAGTGCTGTCCGATTCCATGTTAAGCTCAATGACAAGGAACCTCCTTTTTATGGCCGAGTCCAAACGGCGTTCCACATTGCAGTGAAACCACTTAGAGAAGCTTTGAAACTCTTAGAAATGTCACCAGCATTACTGAGGTGGGATAATCCACCGCTGAAAAACTTTTTGGTGCTCGGTCGAAGCAGGAATCGAAGCCACGATCTTGAGTCGGCAAGACGGGCATGCTAACCATTGCACCACTGCGGCTCCCTATACGGCCGTAAGTTCGGCCAGGCCGCATCTTCTGTACCCTCCACCATGGATTGCATAGAAACTTCTACTAAAGACTGTTATCCATAATCGAATTACTTGAGTTGCGGTAACACTTGCCGATGGCAAGGTATCTTAAAACTTCTTATCATCGTCTTCTAAATTGTAAGTTAGCCCATACGGGGTATATATTAAACAAAAAAAGCAAGTTTGACAAAATTTTCTATAGAAATACAATTTTGCCAAAGTTTTCTATGGAAATAAAAATTTGACAAAATTTTCTATATAAATAAAATTTTGACGAAATCTTCATAGAAATAAAATTTTGACCACATTTTTTATACAAATAAAATTTTGATAAAAATTCCCATCGAAATAAAATTTTGACGAAATTTTTTATAGAAATAAAATTTTGACGAAATTTTCATAGAAATGAAAGTTTTACAAAATTTTCTATATAAATAAAATTTTGACAAAATTTTGACAAAAACTCCTTAACACCGTCTAAATTCATCCACACGGGATATATTTTAAACAAAAAAAGCAGTTTGACAAAATTTTCTATAAAAAAGAATTGCCAACATTTTCTATGGAAATAAAATGTTGACAAAATTTTCTATCGATATAAAATTTTGACAAAATTTTCTATAGAAATAAAATTTAACAAAATTTTCTATAGAAATAAAATTTTGACAAAATTTTCTATTAAAATATTATTTTGACGAAATTTTTTATAGATATAAAATTTTGCCAAAATTTGATATAGAAATAAAATTTTGACAAAATTTTCTATAGAAATACAATTTTGACAAAATTTTCTATAAAAATACAATTTGGACAAAATTTTCTATAAAAAATAATTTTGCAACATTTTCTATGGAAATAAAATGTTGACAAAATTTTCTATCGATATAAAATTTTGACGAAATTTTCTATAGAAATAAAATGTTGACAAAATTTTTTTATAGAAATAAAATTTTGACAAAATTTTTTATAGAAATAATATTTTGACAAAATTTTCTATAGAAATAAAATTTTGACGAAATTGTGAAGAAATAAAATTTTCACACAATTATCTATAGAAATAAAATATTGACAAAATTTTCTATAGAAATAAAATTTTGACAAAATTTTCTATACAAATAAAATTTTGACATAATTTTCTATAGAAATAAAATCTTGACAAAATTTTCTATAGAAATAAAATTTTGACAAAGTTTTCTATCAAAATAAAATTTTGATGAAATTTTCTATAGAAATAAAATTTTGACACAATTTTCTATTCTCTATTTTGGCAAAATTTTCTACCAAAATAAAAATTTGGTAGATTATTTTTGGCGATATGGACCAATTTTTGTATGATCGGCTATATATAGCTATAGACCGATATGGACCAATTTCGGCATGTTTGTTACTAACACCACGTACCAAATTTCAACCGGATCGGATGAATTTTTCTCCTCCAAGAGGCTCCGCAAGCCAAATCTGGGCGTCGGTTTATGTGGGGGCAATACGAATGGTCACGAATTGTTGTCCTTTTCGCTCTAGGTTTAGGAGATATGGCCAAAAGAAGTTTTTCATATAAAAATTTAATTTTTTTTTTTTTTTACATTTTTTTGAGGGTGGTCACGAATTATCGTCCTTTTCGTCCATAATCATAATGCCTTACCATTTTTATACCTTCCGTCATAAGATATATTACCTTGTCTTGTCGGGTATAGCCCACTTTATAAACCGATCCCCAGATTTGATTTCCGGACCCTACTGGATTAGCAAATTTCTCCCGATCTTTTAGAAATTTTAGGAAGTATACGTTTTGATTAACATTTGTGTACGGTCATTGAACTGTTTACCCATATTTAGTTCATTTATGGTGTCGCTAATACATTTTAACCCGACTCTGATAGCACATAATGGAAAAATGAGTTAGACTCATAGGTACATGTAGCTCTTACATAAATATATTGCCCTATTTTTACCCACACTAGTTAAGCGATTTCCACTTTTTATACCCTTCACCACTACTGTATTACAGGGTATAATAAGTTTGTGCATTTGTATGTAACGCCAAGAAAGAAAAGTCTGAGACCCATCGTTTAGTATACAGATCGTCTTAGAATTAAGTTTTAGTCCGATTGTCCTAAAATTTGGTAGAGGGTCCTGTTTCGGCTCAAAGACGATCCCTATTGATTTTGGAAAAAATCGGTTCAGATTTAGATATAACCGCCATATATATTTTTCACCGATCTGGTCATAATTGGCGTGTATATCAACCGATCTTCCTCAAATTCCGTACATCCGAATATTTTATGAGTCTCGAAAAACTTGCAAAATATCAGCCAAATCGGTTCAGATTTAGATATAGCTCCCATATATAGCTTTCGCCCGATTTACACTCATTTGCCCACAGAGGCCAATTTTTAACTCCGATTTAGTTGAAATTTTGCACAGGGAGTAGAATTAGCATTGTAACTATGCGTGCCAAATTTGGTTGACATCGGTTCAGATTTAGATATAGCTCCCATATATATGTTTTTCTGATTTCGACAAAAATGGTCAAAATACCAACATTTTCCTTGTTAAATCGCCACTACTTAGTCGAAAAGTTGTAAAAATGACTCTAATTTTCCTAAACTTCTAATACATATATATCGAGCGATAAATCATAAATAAACTTTTGCGAAGTTTCCTTAAAATTGCTTCAGATTTAAATGTTTCCCATATTTTTTTACTAACATTGTGTACCACCCTAGTTCATTAGCCGACATAAATTTTGAGTCTATAGATTTTGTAGAAGTCTATCAAATTCTGTCCAGATCGAGTGATATTTAAATGTATGTATTTGGGACAAACCTTTACATATAGCCCCCAACATGTTTGACGAATGTGATATGGTATCGAAAATTTAGATCCACTAAGTGGTGCAGGATATAATATAGTCGGCCCTGCCCGACTTTAGACTTTCCTTACTTGTTAAATAATGGAATCAATATTAGTGGCATACTAACTCTGTATGTTCAGAATCAACTATAGCTCCTAATATCGGACATTTCTATTCAGATTGTGATAAAACTCCCATAACCATGTACCCCTTAATGTTCTTAAATATGGAAATGTGGTTTATCTTCCAAATTTATACCATTGATACCCCACAAACAAAGTTTACTAATTCGCCCGACTTTCTACTTTACTCACTTGTTTTTCTATATTCGAACTATCGATATATCATAAAAAAAAAAAACTAAAGATTCTAGTCGTTGTAAGTTCGTTATAACCCTTGTCGACTGTGTAATGAAGTAGGGGTACTTTGACACAGTTATCTGTCTATGAAAATTTGCATTTACATATGATGTGATCATAAGTATACCATGATTCACTTTTCGAAGATATTTCATTTACAATACATTTGACTAATGCATTCTACATAGAGCGGCAGACAGTTCATCGTATGACAGTGTGGCAGAGATTTCCTTATTATGATAATTTAATTTGATTTTCTTTCTTTATTGCATCTTCTTCGAATTCACAGCTAACCACCATCAGTGATGGCATGCCATCTTTGCCAATGCCATTTATATGCGCAAGTAATAAATCAACATTTAATTTCGTTAATGTTTTCTACAAATGTTGAAGGAAAATATTCAATACACCGGAAAAAAATCTTATACTGAAAGGATTTTGCACCTATTTCTGCTTCCAAGTCGATAGCATAAGACAAGTATGATTTTTTCTGAAAGAAAGATTTAAGTCAAATTTAAACAAGTATATACGGCCGTAAGTTCGGCCAGGCCGAAGCTTATGTACCCTCCATCATGGATTGCGTAGAAACTTCTTCTAAACACTGTCATCCACAATCGAATTACTTAAGTTGCGGTAACGCTTGCCGATGGCAAGGTATCTTGAAACCTCCTAACACCATCTTCTAAATTGTATGTATGTCCATACGTGGTATATATTAAATCAAAAAAGATCGATCCAATACTATATAATTCAGTTTGACAAAGTAGACATAAAATTTTGACAAAATTTTCTACAGAAAGAAAATATTAAAAAATTTTCTATGGAAATCAAATTTTCACAAAATTTTCTATAGAAATACAAATTTTGACAAAATTTTCTATAGAAAGAAAATTTTGACAAAAATTTCTACAGAAATAAAATTTTGACAAAATTTTCTATAGAAATAAACTTTTGCCAAAATTTTCTATAGAAATAAAATCTTGGTCGATTATTTTTGGCTCGAGTGGCAACTACGATTATGAACCGAATAAAATTTGAACAAAATTTTCTATGGAAATAAACTTTTGACAAAATTTTCTATAGAAATAAAATTTTGACAATGATGAAAATTTTATTATGAACCGAATAAAATTTTAACAAAATTTTCTCTAGAAATAAAATTTTGACAACATTTTCTATAGAAATAAAATTTTGGTAGATTATTTTTGGCTCTAGTGGCAACCATGATTATGAACCGATATGGGCCAATTTTTGTGTGATTGGACCAATTTTGGTATGGTTGTTAGCGACCATATACTAACACCACGTTCCTACTTTGAACCGGATCGGATGAATTTTGCTCCTCCAAGAGGCTCCGGAGGTCAAATCTGGAGAACGTTTTATATGGGGGCTATATATAATTATGGACCGATATGGACCATGTTCCAAATTACAACCGGATTGGATGAAATTTGCTTCTCTTGGAGACTTCGCAAGCCAAATCTGGGGATCGGTTTATATGGGGGCTATATATAATTATGAACCGATGTTGACCAATTTTTTCACGGTTGTTAGACCATATACCAATATCATGTACCAAATTTCAGGCGGATCGGATAAAATTTGCTTCTCTTTGAGGCTCCGCAAGCCAAATCTGGGGATCGGTTTATATGGGGGCTATATATAATTATGAACCGATGTGGACCAATTTTTGCACGGTTGCTAGAGACCATACACCGATATCATGTACCAAATTTCAGGCGGATCGGATAAAATTTGCTTCTCTTTGAGGCTCCGCATCCCAAATCTGGGGATCGGTTTATATGGGCGCTATATATAATTATGGACCGATGTGGACCAATTTTTGCACGGTTGTTAGAGACCATATACCAACATCATGTACCAAATTTCAGCCGGATCGGATGAAATTTGCTTCTCTTTGAGGCTCCACAAGCCAAAATCTGGGGATCGGTTTATATGGGGGCTATATATAATTATGGACCAATGTGGACTAATTTTTGCACGATTGTTAGAGACCATATACCAACACCATGTACCAAATTTCAGCCGGATCGGATGAAATATGCTTCTCTTAGAGGCTCCACTAACCAAATCTGGGGATCGGTTTATATGGGGGCTATATATAATAATGGACCGATGTGAACCAATTTTTGCATGGTTGTTAGAGACCATATACCAACACCATGTACCAAATTTCAGGCGGATCGGATGAAATTTGCTTCTCTTTGAGGCTCCGCAAGCCAAATCAGGGGATCGGTTTATATGGAGGCTATATATAATTATGAACCGATGTGAACCAATTTTTGCATCGTTATTAGAGACCATATACCAACACCATTTACCAAATTTCAGCCGGATCGGATGAAATATGCTTCTGTTAGAGGCTCCAAATCTGGGATCGGTTTATATGGAGGCTATATATAATTATGGAGCGATGTGGACCAATTTTTGCATGGTTGTTAGAGACCATATACCAACATCATATACCAAATTTCAGCCGGATCGGATGAAATATGCTTCTTTTAGAGGCTCCACAAGCCAAATCTGAGGGTCCCTTTATATGGGGGCTATACGTAAAAGTGGACCGATATGGCCCATTTTCAATACCATCCGACCTACATCGATAACAACTACTTGTGCCAAGTTTCAAGTCGATAGCTTGTTTCGCTCGGAAGTTAGAGTGATTTCAACAGACTACGGACGGACGGACATACTTAGATCGACTCAGAATTTCACCACCACCCAGAATATATATACTTTATGGGGTCTTAGAGCAATATTTCGATGTGTTACAAACGGAATGACAAAGTTAATATACCCCCATCCTATGATGGAGGGTATAAAAAAAATGTTTGAGAATATACCAAAAAAAAACAGACTGTTCAATCGAGGTATTGTCCATTGCTAGGCAATATTTATTTCCATTTTCTGGCAATATGCGTGCACCACAACGATCCAATTTGACTTCCTCATAAGAACGAAAATGCTGATCCGCCAGGTCATGTGTCATCGATAAGATCAAGTGGTAATCAGATGGACCAATGTCAGGGCTATACGACTTGTGGGTTAGAACTTCCCATTTGAGCATTTCCACATAAGTTCTTACGGTTTTTGCAACATGTGGCCGAGCGTTATCGTGGTGCAAATGGATAAAAAAATAAGCTTTCGGGGAAAGAGACTTACCCAATGGCGATGAAAAGATCTGGGTTCCTTGAAATCTTGTCGCACCCAGAGGAAAATTACCAACCCTCTCGAGGTTCCTATCGAGGATGATGGTTGTATATAAGGTTCAGACCTTTTTTTCAGTGTTGCTATAACGAATCACTAGAAGCAGAAGGCAAACGAAATTTTTCAAATAATTCGTTTATCCATCTTCATTGGAAAATAAGCAGGGAAGCTTTCTTTGATTATCTTGAGATGATTGTGGTGACTGTTGCGGGGGATGTATAAATGTGACTTTACTCTAAAACCTCCAGAGTATTTTAAGTAAAGTTTAATAATATCATAATAACGAGCCAAAGGGAATAGGAAAATGTCGTCATTGCGTCTCAAACGGAAACAAAACAATGCGATAAATTATTCGCTGACATTGTTTTCATTTTTTTTAGTTTTTCTGTTGGCACACCCTTGTGGTCCTGAAAGCAAAAAAATTAAAAAATCCAAAATTATAGAACTTATGGTATCAATGGTGGCATAATGGGGTAAGTAATGACGTTGATGTCATAAATAAAGCCAATATTATTTGATAATGTACATTCACAGTTTTTGTGTTAGACTTAAAAACCTACAAGTTTAAGATTATCTCGCTTTAATACAGTTTAACAAAAACATTTTGTCAACATTTTATTTCTATAGCAAATTTTCCCAAAATGTTATTTCTATAGAAAATTTTGTCACAATTTTATATCTCTATAGAAAATTTTGTCACAATTTTATCTCTATAGAAAATTTTGTCAAACTTTTTCTTTTATAGAAAATTTTGTTAAAATTTTATTTATAAAGAAAATTTTGTCAAAATTTCATTTCTATAGAAAAATTTCTCAAACTTTTATTTCTATAGAAAATTTTCTCAAAATTTTATTTCAATAAAAGATTTTCTCAAAATTTTATATCTATAGAAAATTTTGTCAAAATTTTATTTCTATAGAAAATTTATTCAAAATTTTATTTCTATAGAAAATTTTGTCAATTTTTTTTCAAAATTTTATTACTGTCGAAATTTTTGTTAAAATTTTATTTCTATAGAAAATTTTGTCAAAATGTTATTTCTATAGAAAATATTGTCAAAATTTTATTTCTATAGAAAATTGTGTCAAAGTTCTATTTCTATAAAAAAAAAAAACTTTCTCAAAATTTTATTTCTATAGAAAACTTTCTCAAAACTTTATTTCTATAAACAATTTTTTCAAACTGTTATTTCTATGGAAATTTTTTTCAAACTATAATCTTTATAGAAAATTTTGTCAAGATTTTATTTATATGGAAATTTTTCTCAAAATTTTATTTATATAGAAAATTTTTTCACAGTTTTATTTCTATAGAAAATTTTCTCAAAATTGTATTTCTATTGAAAATTTTCTCAAACTTTTTTCTTCTATAGAAAATTTTGTCACAATTTTATTTTGTAGAAAATTTTATTTCTATAGAAAATTTTGTCACAATTTTATCTTTATAGAAAATTTGGTCAAACCTTTTTCTTCTATAGAAAATTTTGTCAAAATTTTATTTCTATAGAAATTTTGGTCAAAATTTTATTTCTATAGAAAATTTTCTCAAAATTTTATTTCTATAGAAAATTTTCTCAAAATTTTATTTCTATAGAAAATTTTGTCAAAATTTTAATTCTATAAAAGATTTTCTCAAAATGTTATTTCTAGGAAATTTTTTCAAAATGTTATTTCTATAAAAAATTTTGTCGAAATTTTACTTCTATAGATTCTTTTTTCAAAATTTTATTTCTATAGAAAATTTTGTCAAGATTTTTTTTCTATAGAAAATTTTTTCAAAATTTTATTCCTATAGAAAATTTTTTAAAAATTTTCAATAATTTCAACCAATTATCAGAATAAATACAGGCAGTTCATTAAACCTAACAGTGATCCACACTTGAACCTTCCGAAAAAAGGTTTTACATGATAGCTGGCTTATGCCGAAACAAATTCGTACAAACATATCTCTTTTCCTTTGCCACCGTCAAATCATCGATTTGATCGTGCTTCCTCTTCTTTCATTCGTTTTATTTTGTTATTGTTGGTTTTGTTCTTTAGTCATTGATGTTGTGTTTTTGATTTCAGCTTAAAACCATGCATTGACTAAACTACAAGTGTAGCTTAACCAACAGAGGAAAAGAATGTTTGTCAAATTGATTTGGGCAAAGCCATATAGACTGCAAGATGGTTATATGGACGCACGTTTCGGAATTACCACATTCCTCATCAGCATCCTCTACTTGCTGCAAAACTATCAACCAATTATCAGACTAAATTCAGGCAGATCATTAGACCCAACAATGGACCACACTTGAACCTTCCGAAAAAATTTTGACAATATTTTCTATAGAAATAAAAGTTTGACAAAGTTTTCTATAGAAATAAAATTTGACAACATTTTCTATAGAAAAAAAGTTTGAAAAATTTTTCTATAGAAATAAAATTTCGAGAAAATTTTCGGTAGAAATAAAATAAAAGAAATAAAATTTACTCATAATTTTATTTCTATAGAAAATTTTGTCAAAATCCTTTTTCTATAGAAAATTTTGTCAAACTTTTATTTCTATAGAAAATTTTGCCAAAATCTTATTCTATATACATTTTTATCAAAATTTTATTTCTATAGAAAATTTTCTGAAAACTTTATTTCTATATAAAACTTTCTCAAAATTGCACTTCTTTTGAAAAATTTGTAAAAATGTTATTTCTAAGGAGAATTTTCTCAAAATTTAATTTCTATAGAAAATTTTCTTGAAATTTTATTTCTATAGAAAATTTTCTTAAAATTTTTTTTTCTAATTATATTTGTTTAGTTCGGCTTGAGGTCATATGAATAAAAACAGATGTTATTGTTTTTGTTGGCTTGTATTTTTATTTAAAATTATCCAATATTTCGAAACATCTCCGATGTTCGTCTTCAGGGAAATTTTTTTAGAAGTAAAGAACAATAAACTTATTCGCAAACGAATAAATTTACAAATGAGTTGTAAACTAACTCGTTTTTTACAACTGAAAATTTTGTCACAATTTTATCTCTATAGAAAATGTTGTCAAACTTTTTTCTGCTATAGAAAATTTTGTCAAAAATTTATGTCTATAGGAAATTCTGTCAAAAATTTTTTTCTATAGAAAAGTTTGCCAAAATTTTATTTCTATATAGGAAATTTTCTCAAAATTTTATTTGTATATTGAAAATTGTGCCAAAGTTCTATTTCTATAAAAAAATTCCTAAAATTTGATTTCTATAGAAAATTTTCTCAAAACTTTATTTCTATAGAAAATTTTCTCAAGAATTTATTCCAATAGAAAATTTTCTGAAAATTTTATTTCTATAGAAAATTTTTTCAAACTGTTATTTCTATAGCAAATTTTCTGAAAATTTTATTTATATATAGAAAATTGTGTCAAAGTTCTATTTCTATAAAAAAAATCTTAAAATTTGATTTCTATAGAAAATTTTCTCAAAACTTTATTTCTATAGAAAATTTTCTCAAAAATTTATTTCAATAGAAAATTTTCTGAAAATTTTATTTCTACAGAAAATTTTTGCAAACTGTTATTTCTATAGAAAATTTTGTCAAAATTTTAATTATATAGAAAATTTTGCCAACATTTTATTTATATAGAAAATTTTGTCAAAATTTTATTTCAATAAAAAATTTTGTCAAACTTTTATTTCTATAGAAAATTGTGTCAAAATTTTATTTCTATAAAAAAAATTTTGTCAAACTTTTATTTCTGTAGAAAATTTTCTCAAAATCTAATTTCTTTTGAAAATTTTGCAAAAATGCTATTTCTAAGGAAAATTTTCTCAAAATTTTATTTCCATAGAAAATTTTCTCAAAATTTTATTTCTAGGAATTGTTTTTCAAGATGTTATTTCTATAATTTTTTTTTTTTAAATTTTACTTCTATAGATTTTTTTTCAAAATTTTATTTCTATAGAAAATTTTCTTAAAATATTATTTCTATAGAAAATTCTGTAAAATTTTATTTCTATAGCAAATTTTGTCAAAATTTTATTTCTATAGAAAATTTTGTCAAAATTTTATTTCTACAGAAAATTTTGTCAAAA
Organism: Haematobia irritans; assembly: GCF_050003625.1. Lineage (NCBI taxonomy): Eukaryota > Metazoa > Arthropoda > Insecta > Diptera > Muscidae > Haematobia > Haematobia irritans. The sequence continues at coordinate 32,026,909 of NC_134401.1, forward strand.
TTGTATTTCTTTTGAAAAGTTTGTAAAATGTCATTTCTAAGAAAAATTTTCTCAAAATTTTATTTCATTAGAAAATTTTCTCAAAATTTTATTTCTAGGAATTGTTTTTCAAGATGTTATTTCTATAATTTTTTTTTTTAAATTTTACTTCTATAGATTTTTTTTCAAAATTTTATTTCTATAGAAAATTTTCTTAAAATTTTATTTCTATAGAAAATTTTCTTAAAATTTTATTTGTATAGAAAATTTTCTTAAAATTTTATTTCTATAGAAAATTTTGTCAAAATTTTATTTCTATAGAAAATTTTGTCAAAATTGTATTTCTTTTGAAAATTTTGTAAAATGTCATTTCTAAGGAAAATTTTCTCAACATTTTATTTCTATAGAAAATTTTGTCAAAATTTTATTTCTATAGAAATGGAAAATGTTCTCAAAATTTTATTTCTATAGAAAATTTTGTCAAAATTTTATTTCTATAGAAAATTTTCTCAAAATTGTATTCCTATAGAAAATATTCTCGAAGTTTTATTTCTATAGAAAATTTTATCAAAATTTTGTTTCTATAGAAAATGTTGTCAACATTTTATTTCTATAGAGACTATTCTCCAAATTTTATTTCTATAGAAAATTTTGTGAAAAATTAATTTTAATAATTGATTTAAAACTACATCCGTACACCATCTGTTTTAAGTTAACCCAAAACATCTTACTTGAAATCTGTTTACATTATTTCAATTTAGTGAAAGCATGTTGTGCAGCTCATTAGGTTTATTAAGAACTCATTGTTCTTGAATTTGTTTGTTACAGTAAATTGTCGCAAAATTGAATTTCTTTCATCCACAATGAAATGAGTATCATGTCATGTCATGGCAGATTCACATCTTTGGTGAACCATCAAGGCTGTTTCATTTATATCTCATTTATAACATGTTCATCATTTTTACACCATTTGTTGTCACAAATAATTTTAAGCTCATTGTTATGTTAAATGGCTGTTGACAATATGCCACTGATATTTTCGAAAGATGATAAATATGTCAGAAATTTCTGCAAAGTTAATAGTAGTGTTTTATGGCGATTTCGATTGGTAAAAAAGGTGTAACATTCTCGAAATTGATTGCAAAATATGAGGAACACTGTCATAGCTTTTGGGTCATGTATCCCTCACAATATTATAAATTAGCAATAACTTTGAAATGACACTATCATTTGGGTGAAAATACAATGAGGGAAAAAGTAGTGTAACACCAAGGCAATATTTTTTTTGCGAAACGAAAACGCCTTTAGATTTATCATGACTCAATATTAGGAAAACAAATTTTACATTTTACTTCTTCATCGGTTTCTATAGAGGCGTCTGTAAAGAAGATCTTTTTTGAGGTGATATATACAAATCCTTAATTTTATGCAGTTTTGCAATAAATTTAAATTTTTGGAATTTTACTGTATATAAAACAGACAGCAGACAACTAAAGTCATGCAAATTGCCAAATAAAATTTGAAAATGTGTTCCGATCAATTTCTCAATAGACGTGGAATTTGCGATATATTTGTAAGATAAAAATCGAAAAAAAAAATTAAAAAATAAAAATGTTTTTAAAATTTTCCTTTTTTAAATGAAATGTGATATATTGAAATACCATCACATCTGCGAAATCAATTCTTCTGCTGATATTTGATGAATACACTATGCGTGTTGCAGCCTGCTGCGAGAGTAGAATATACCACAAAACCTTATCTATAATATTTTCCACATCATAGTCACAGTGATAGCAATGAAAAGACACCATAAGGAACTTCAGCTGCTGCCTAGCTGGAATTGTTGACATTGTTGGAAGATTGTAGTGATTTGGGACAAGAGCGCAATGCAGGCAACATTTTTCGTGGAATTTCTTCTTCTAAGTTGGTGTTGTCGACAATATTGCAACAAATGAGTACCATCAATTCATTCGAATGGTCTGAGGTTTCGGAAAACTCAAACTTCAGCACTTCCATATTCATATCATTTCGCTGAGAAGCTACAAACGTAGCTGTGAATAAATAATAAAATACAAAATAGCATTTCATAGAAATTTCCATGTTGAATGACAAATATTAACAATCCTCTTACACCGCATACCTTACTCCTCTTTACACCGCACAGCAATTGTTGTCCAATCAAATAGAATAGAGAGTGAAAATCTAATTTGTTACATCGATATAACTAAAATTTTGGATGAGACTTTTTGGAATATCGTATTTTTGGATTGATTGAATGATTGACTGGGATATTAAACTTTCAAATTGAATTATACCTTCACAATGGAATGACAAACGAATGAAGCATAGACAATGAAACAATTTACACTCAATTATATTTAAAGCTTATTTTTGGGGTGGGGGGGAGGGTGATATTCCATCCATGGACGCTTTATTTTCTACTAGTTGTTAAGAATTTGATGACAACAACTTGGTATTGGTTTGATTTCAATCAATGTAAATTCCATTTCATATGGAATTGAATCAAAAATTGAACAGTTAATTTTCATATTTCAAATATCCGACACATTTCAATATAAATACGGTAAGAAAATATACGTCATGTCATGTTTCCTTAAAACTATTAGTTACGATTAGGATAGTGATAGCCCAATATTTCAACCTCAATTAAATTAGATCAATCTATTCTGATACCACAGTGGTGAACTTCTCTCTTGTCAATGGGAGCTGCCCGATTCGATGGTTATCAAAACACCTCTTTTTTGGTGTTTGTCACAACTGGGTTTGAACCCATCACCTTTGTATGCAAGGTAGGTACGATAACTATTGCACCATAGGTTAGGTTAGGTGACAGCCCGATGTATCAGACTCACTTAGACTATTCAGTCCATTGTGATACCACATTGGTGAACTTCTCTCTTATTGCACCATGGTTACCACCTATAATGTTACAATTTTTGAACAATTGTTATACTAACGGCGATTTCGTTGCAGTGAAAAAGGGTGGCACTCACGGTTGCCACAGTTGGTACAATTTTACCAAAAATTTTAGATTTTTGGCTGTTTGGTAGATTTGAAGAATTCTTGATGTGTTGGTAGATTTTTCAGAAATTTTGACAATATTTTCTATAGAAATATAATAAAATTTTCCATAGAAATTATATTTTGACAAAATCTTCTATCGAAATAAATTTTTTACACAATTTTTCTATAAAATAAAATTTTGACAAAATTTTCTATACAAATAAAACTTAAAAAAAAGAAATTCAATACCAATCAATTTGAAAAAAATATTTTCTATAGAAATAAAATTTTGACAGAATTTTCTATAGAAATAGAAGGTTGACAACATTTTTTATATAAATAAAATGTTGGACAAATTTTCTATAGAAATAAAATGTTGAAAACATTTTCTGTAGAAATAAATGTTGACAAAATTTTCTATAGAAATAAGAATATAGAATTTTTTTGACAAAATCTTCAATATATATAAAATTTAAAAAAAATCTATGGGAATAAAATTTTTACAAAATTTTCTATAGATATAAAATTTTGACAAAAAAAATAATATTTTGACAAAATCTTCTATAGAAATAAATAATATATTGACAAAATATTCTATAGAAATAAACTTTTGGAAAAAAAAAAACAATTCTATAGAAATAAAATTTCAACAAAATTTTCTATACAGATACAATTTTGAAAAAAGAAATTCTATCGTAATAAATTTGTAAAAAACCATTTTTATTGAAATAAAATTTTGACAAAATTTTCTATAGAAATAAAATGTTGACAACATTTTCTGAAGAAATAAATCTTGACAAAATTTTTTATAGAAACAAATTTTTGACAAAATTTTCTGTAGAAATAAAATTTTGACAATATTTTCTATAGAAATAAAATTTTAACAAAATTTTCTATAGAAATAAAATTTTGACAAAATTGTCTATAGAAATAAAATTTTTACAAAATTTTCTATAGAAATAAAATTTTGAACATTTTGATAAAATTTTCTATAGAAATAAAATTAAAAAAAAAAATATTTTCTAAAGAAATAAAAGTTTGCCAAAGTTTCTATCGAAACACATTTTTGACAAAGTTTTCTACACTGAAAAAAATATTGTCGTGAGGTCAAAGATTTCATGTCTTTAAAATACGAATACAAATTTTGCTTAGCATAGAAGACGCATTTCTCTAAAATAAAGTTATTTTCCTTGTCCAAAAGTCGATAAACTTTTCAATGAAGTCGTATTGTCCTTACAATTAAGTGATTTGACTTACAAATGGGTATCTTAACATGAAAGAAAAAATTTATAAGGCTAAGGTCAACTTGACTTTAATAATTCAGAAAAATTCTTTAAATTTAATGAAATTGTCTTTAAATTTGTTGTCTTTTTGCATCTTGACAACAAAGCAAAAAATTCAAATATAGGACATGTTTTTCAAAACTTTATTTTAAAAAAGTTTTTTACTTCAAACATATCATAATTTCTACTGGAAGTCGAGTCCTAATTTGGAAAATAAAGTTGCCGTTAACTCGTTTTTAAAGGACTTTGATAGCATATGAAGAAAAAAAGCTGAGAAAGCGAAAAATTAAAATTGGCTTCCTAGAAGCAAGTATACAAAACCTAAATTTAAAAGAGAATTGTGTCTTAAAAGTATCCTTACTTGTATTCTCCGCTTCTTTGGCTCGGAATCAATACCAAATTTTTTAAAGTAAAGACAAAATCTTTGGAACCGAGTATGCTTTTCTTTCAGTGTATAGAAATAAAATTTTGAAAAAAAAGTCTATAGAAATTAAATTTTAACAAAATTTCCTATAGAAACAAGTTTAAACAAGTATATACGGCCGTAAGTTCGACCAGGCCGAAGCTCATGTATCCTCCACCATGGATTGCGTAGAAACTTCTTCTAAACACTGCCATCCACAATCGAATTACTTGAGTTGCGGTAACGCTTGCCGATGACAAGGTATCTTAGAACCTCCTAACACCGTCTTCTAAATTGTAAGTAAGTCCATACGTTGTCCATCAAATATTACCGATTAAATACATTTATAATTCAGTTTGACAACATTTTCTATAGAAATTAAATGTTGAGAAAATTTTCTATAAAAATAAAATTTTTGTAGATTATTTTTGGCTCGAGCGGCAACCATGATACGAACTGATATGGACCAATTTCTATGTGATTGGGGATCGGCTATATATAACTATAGACCGATATGGACCAATTCTGGCATGGTTATTAGCGGCCATATACTAACACCACGTACCAAATTTTAACCGGATAGGATGAATTTTGCTCCTCCAAAAGGCTCCGGAGGACAAATCTGGGGAGTGGTTTATATGGGGGCTATATATAAATATGGACAGATGTGGATTAATTTTTGCACGGTTGTTAGATACCATATACTAACACCATGTACCAAATTTCAGCCGGATCGGATGAAATTTGATTCTCTTAGAGGCTCCGCAACCCAAATCGGGGGATCGGTTTATATGGGGGCTATATGTAATTATGGACCGATGTGGACCATTTTTTGCATGGTTGTTAGAGACCATATACTTATACCATGTACCAAATTTCAGCCGGATCGGATGAAATTTGCTTCTCTTAGAGCAATCGCAAGCCAAATTTGGGGGTCCGTTTATATGGGAACTATACGTAAAAGTGGACCGATATGGCCCATTTGCAATACCGTCCGGCCTACATCAATAACAACTACTTGTGCCAAGTTTCAAGCCGATAGCTTGTTTCGTTCGGAAGTTATCGTGATTTCAACAGACGGACGGACGGACATGCTCAGATCGACTCAGAATTTCACCATGACCCAGAATATATATACTTTATGGGGTCTTTTAGAGCAATACTTTGATGTGTTACAAATGAAATGACAAAGTTAATATGGGGGTATGGTGGAGGGTATAAAAAAATCTATAGGAAAACAATTTTGACAAAATTTTCTATAGAAATATAATTTTAACTAAATCTTCTATAGAAATAAAATTTTGACAAAATCCTCTATAGAAATAAAATTTTAACAAAATTTTCTATAGATATAAAATTTTAAAAAAATTTTCTATAAAAATAAAATTTTGATAACATTTCCTATAGAAATAAAATTTTGACAAAATTTTGGTATAATTCTTGATGTTTTGGTACATTTTCAGAAATTTTTGACAATATTTTCTATAGAAATAAAATTTGACAAAATTTTTTATAGAAATATCAACAACATCTTCTATCGAAACAAATTTTGACAAAATTTTCTATAGAAATAAAACTTTGCAAAAGAAACAATTCTATAGAAATAGAATTTCGACAATATTTTCTATATGAATAAAATTTCGAAAAACTTCTATAGCAATAAAGTTTTCAAAAAATATTTTCTAAATATTGGCAAAATTTTCTACAGAAATAAAATGTTGACAAAATTTTCTGTAGAAATACGATTTTGAAAAAAAAATCTATAGAAATAAAATTTCGACAACATTTTCTATAGAAATAAACTGGTAACAATATTTTGTATAGAAACAAATTTTTGACAAAATTTTCTGTAGAAATAAAATGTTGACAAAATTTTCTATAGAAATAAAATTTTAACAAAATCTTCTATAGAAATAAAATTTTGAAAAAAAAAATCTGTAGGAATAAAATGTTGACAAAATTGTCTATATTAATAAAATTTTGACAAAAATTTCTGTAGTAATAAATTTTAACAAAATTTTCCATAGAAACAAATTTTTGAAAAAAAAAAATCTATAGGTATAAAATTTTGATAAAATGTTCTATAGAAATAAAATTTTGACAAAGTTTTCTATAGAATTAAAATTAAATTTTAACACGTTTTGCTTTTCAAACTAGCAAAATTAAAACTTATCTGATTAAATTTTAATATACTTCACCCGAGCGCAGTACTGAACTTGACTAAGAAAAATGGCATTTGATAATAATACTATGTCATGAATACATAACTCTTGTTAAAAAAAAAACGAAGTAATATATATATATATATAAAAAATCAATTATCATTCACAGATTTCATTATGTATTTCAATAACACCATCAAAATATGTTTGCGTAATGGCATAATATTAATAGTGCTGATTTTATTTATAAATTGGTTTATTATAATCAGCCACAATATCCCATCAGCTGCACTGCAGCATGAGCGCATATTGGTTTTTATTCGTAATTTGTTTTCGATATAATTTTGTCATTGATCCCATTATAGAAATCTCGACTGTTCCAACCATAACCATAATATTATCAAGCTTTTTGGTTTCAATCTTATTTAAAGCCTATTTAATATTTCAGTATATATTTGCAATTTTTATTTGTTGATATTAAACGAAAGCCTACTAAAGTGATGCACAGTGGAGGAATGAATGCTTTAGCATTTTCAAAGGTACAATTGAAAATTTTATGCTGAAAATTACATCTTGAATGACTATGCCATATGCCATTTACAAAAGTTTAGTGTTTTTTTTTTGTGCTTTTCTCTTGAACTGGCCCAGAAAGCTATGGGGACAATAAGTTTTAAATGAACCTCGAAGGCGATAATAGTTTGAAATAATTTAATTTAAGACAATTATATTGTTGGAAAGATCGTATGATTTATTCGTCATAATGGTTCTTATTCCCACCACTATTGTAACGCATCGAAATATTAGCCTCAGACCAATGTCCGTCCGACCATTCGGATAGCTTATCTAGTTCGGAACTTAGCATGATTTCAATATGTGGACTGGCGGAGATAGCTAGTTTTGACATATTTCGATTTTTATCGAAGAAACTTCTCAGAAATTCTCAGAAATCATAAACAAAATGTTCAATTAATAATTTCTAATTGGTTTCGATAATTTGAATTATTATTTCCATGATTAAAACAATTCCTATTAAAAACTCACTGTTATTGAAACTAAACAATATTTTTTTCTTCTCTTTTGATGGTGCGAGGGCTTATTAGGTTTGAGAAGTAGTGATCGACATCGCTTCGCCAATTAAAGCAAAACCACGGCTAATTATTCAAATAAATATATCACTTTTTTAGTGTAGTGTAGTTTATTTTATTTTTTTATTAGAATCGCATTCAAATAATATTTAATTCCAGCTCAATAATGGCCACAATATAAATATCGCACATTTGCTTTTAACACATGCACCCATAAATGTGGTTGTGACCGGGCATTTGTCTGTGACAAATTATTACACATTTAGTGGATAAACATTTCATTCGTATACGAGGATTTGAGAATATGAATGGATGTATTAACATCCATATGCATATATCACATTCAAATGCAATGTTTAATAAGCTGCACAGTATGTAACGTGGCATGAAAATAACTTAAAAACAGAGTAGAAATTAAAAAAATGCTAAATCCATTCTAGAAAATTTTTTTCAATATTTGAGGTCAACGGTTTTAGACAAGCATTAAAAATTATAGAAATTATTTATTTGACAAAATACGACATAATTTTTTAATTCACACTGAATTCGGATCACACATTAAGAAGTTTTGCAAATTCAGTGCAGCAGCTGTTGAAATGGTGGACATCCATCCTTTTACTTTTTTGGCTACGCTTTTTTTGTTGGCTAAATGTGAAAAAAATTTTACCAAGACATTACCCAATAAAAAATTTTATTTTTCTGTGTTTGTTAAATTTTTTGTGCTAATTATAAAAAAAATGTTTCTTCACAAGAATTGATTTATTCTTTTAGTTTAAAAGTTTATTTATAATTTTTGATTTGAGTGTAATTCGACTTGAAGTGTAAATTTGACGAAGATTTTTAATCTGCAGCATGAAGAGAAATTTACTATGTCTACAAAAGGGACATTTTGTAGTATGGCTTAAAACAAAAATTAAAATTGTTAATGATATTGACTTTGTACCAAATTTAGTAAAAAATTTATTTCTATAGAAATTGTTGTCAAAATTTCGATTCTATAGAAAAATTTCTCTTCTACAGAAAATGTTGTCACATTTTTCTATAGAAAATTTTGTTAAAATTCTTTTCTATAGATAATTTTCTCAAAATTTTATTTCTATAGAGAATTTTCTCAAAATTTTATTTCCATACAAAATTTTCTCAGAATTTTATTTCTATAGAAAATATTTTTTAAAATTTTAATTCTATGGAAAGTTTTGACAAAATTCTATTTCTATTAAAAATTTTATTTTTATAGAAAATTGTGTCAAAATTTTGTTTCTATAGAAAATATTTTTTTAAATTTTATTTCTATAGAAAAATTTTTTCAAAATTTTAATTCTATAAAAATTTTTCTCAAATTTTATTTCTATAGAAAATTTTTTTAAAATATTATTTCTTTCGAAAATTTTCTTAAAAATGTCTTTCTATAGAAAATATTCTCAAATTTTATTTCTATAGAAATTTTTCTGAAAGTTTTATTACTATCTTGTCAAAATTTTTTGTTCAAATTCTTCTCTATAGAAAATTTTCTCAAAATTTTATTTCTATAGAGAATTTTCTCAACATTTTATTTCCATAGAAAATTTTCTCAGAATTTTATTTCTATAGAAAATGTTGTCAACATTTTATTTCTATATAAAAGTTTTGTCAAAATTTTATTTCTATAGTTAATTTTCTCAAAATTTTTATTTCTATAGAAAATTTTGTCAAAATATTATTTCTTAAGAAATTTTTCTGAAGGTTTTATTACTATTTTGTCAAAATTTTTTGTTAAAATTCTTCTCTATAGAAAATTATCTCAAAATTTTATTTCCATAGAAAATTTTGTCAATATTTTATTTCCATAGAATTTTTTTTTAAAGTTTTATTTCTATAGAAAATTTTGTCAAAGTTTTATATCAATAGAAAATTTTGTCAAAATTTTATTTCTATAGAAAATTTTCTAAAAATTTTATTTCTATAAAAAAAATTATCAAAATTTTATTTCTATAGAAAATTTTGTCAAAATTTTATTTCTTTAGAAAATTTTGTAAAATTTTATTTCTATAGAAAATTTTGTTAAAATTCTTTTCTATAGAAAATGTTCTCAAAATTTTATTTCCATAGATTTTTTCAAAATTTTATTTCTGTAGAAAATTTTCTCAAAATTTTATTTCTATAGAAAATTTTGTCAAAATTTTATTTCTATAGAAAATTTTGTGAAAATTTTATTTCTATAGAAAATTTTCTCAAAATTTTATTTCTATAGAAAATGTTCTCAAAATTTTATTTCAAAAAAAAAATTCTCAAAATTTGATTTCTATCGAAAATTTTATTTCCATAGAAAATTTTGTCAATATTTATTTTTTTTCAAACTTTTATTTCTGTAGAAAATTTTTTCAGTATTTTATTGCCATAGAAAATTTTGTCAATATTTTATTTCTATAGAAAATTTTCCCAAAATTTTATTTCCATAGATTTTTTTCAAAATTTTATTTCTATAAAAAAAATTCTCAAAATTGTATTTCTATAGAAAATATTATTTCCATAGAAAATTTTGTCAATATTTTATTTCTATAGAAAATTTTCTGAAAATTTTATTGCTATAGAAAATTTTCTCAAAATTTTATTTCTATAAAAAATTTTCTCAAAATTTTATTTCTATAGAAAATTTTATTTCCACAGAAAATTTTGTCAATATTTTATTTCTACAGATTTTTTTTTAAAGTTTTATTTCTATAGAAAATTTTGTCAAAGTTTTATTTCTATAGAAAGTTTTGTCACAATTTTTTTTCTATAGAAAATATTCTCAAAAGTGACTTTCTATAGAAAATTTTGTCAAAATTTTAGTTCTTAAGAAAATATTAGTTCCATAGAAAATTTTTTCAATATTTTATTTGTATAGAATTTTTTTTCAACATTTTATTTTTGTAGAAAATTTTGTCAGTATTTTACTTCCATCAAAAATATTTTATTTGTATAGAATTTTTTTTCAACATTTTATTTTTGTAGAAAATTTTGTCAGTATTTTACTTCCATCAAAAATTTTGTCAAAATTTTATTTCTATAGAAAATGTTCTCAAAATTTTATTTCTATAGAAAATTTTGTCAAAACTTTATTTCTATAGAAAATTTTGTCAAAATTTTATTTCTATAGAAAATTTTGTCAAAATTTTATTTCTATAGAAAATTTTCTCAAAATTTAATTTCCATCGAAAATTTTATTTCCATGGAAAATGTTGTCAGTATTTTATTTCTATAGATTTTTTTTTTTTTTTTGAAATTCTATTTCTATAGAAAATTTTCTCAAAATTTTATTTCTATAGAAAATTTTCTCAAAATTTTATTTCTATAAAAAATTTCTCAAAATTTTATTTCTATACAAAATTTTATTTCCATAGAAAATTTTGTCAATATTTTATTTCTATAGATTTTTTTTTTTGAAAGTTTTATTTCTATAGAAAATTTTGCCAAAGTTTTATTTCAATAGAAAATTTTTTCAAAATTTTATTTCCATAGAAAATTTTCTCAAATTTTTATTTCTATAGAAAATTTTGTCGAGATTCTATTTCTATAATTTTTTTTTTTGAAATTCAATCTCTATAGAAAATTTTGTTAAAACTTTATTTATATAGAAAATTTTCTCAAAATTTTGTCAGTATTTTATTTCCATAGAAATATTTGTCAATATTTTATTTGTGTAGAAAATTTTGTCAAATTTCTTTGGAAAATTTGTCCAAATTTCTTCAAGAAATTTGTGAAGTACCTCTTAGTGGGTAAGAATATGTTGCAATATCTACCAAAACATCAAGATTTGTACCAATCTACCAAAAAGTAAAAGGCTACAATTTTTGATAGAATTCTAACAACTGTGGCATTTGTGCTGTGCGGAGGGCGTATGTTTGTTATAAATTGTTTATCTCGTATACGCACCAAGGTACGGCCTTAGAAAAAAGAGAATATATTTCATTAAAATTTCTAAAACAAAGTGATCACTGGAATTCATTGTTAAAACGCGGTATCAGCTGTCAGATTGTTCGAAGAATACGACCAAATACGTTTATAAGCATATGTAGGTTACAGTTCCCTATAAGGTGAATATTAGCTAGTTCGGTCATCCATTTTTTGTTTTTGCAGCTACCTATTCCATTTTTACATTTATAGGAACAATTAGGGCTATAATATAATATTCGAAGAGAATTCATACATATGTTATATTCAGATGACGTACCTATGTCCTATTTTATTTAGCACACTGTGCTTCTCAATATGAACATTTGGAGATGGACATATTGGATTAGAGCGTAATAAATTTTATTGAAAATTAAATTATTGCTTTATCGCTTCATAGCTTAAAAACCATGGTGAATATACAATGGTGTATTATTTTGAAATCTGTGCAAAAGTATGCAGCAGTCATTATGGTGTATTAACTCAATTGCCATATAAAATGCTGGTTGATATTTTCAAAACTATGTCAATGTTTGCAATAATTATCAAAACATAAAATGCATACGTATATATGTGCATAATGTATATTATTATTTCTGTCAAAATGATATCAACGAATCGAATATGAGGGACAGATTTGTTGAAAGGTTTTAGGGACATTATCAATTAAGACATGCGATATTGTAGAATTTAATAAGTTCACGATTTACGAGTAAATTAAATTCTCATGAATTTTTGAGCAGAAATTTTGCATAAATTCGTCTTTGGTGCAATGGACGAAATTTCGCCGATATATTCGGCTCGAATATCGTTTATTATTATTTTCTATAAAAATAAAATTTAAAAAAAAATCTATAAAAATAAAATTTTGGCAAAATTTTCTTTAGAAAAAAAAATTTTGACAAAAATTGTTACAGAAGTAAAATTTTGACAAAAATTTTTTATAGAAATAAAATTTTGATAAAATTTTCTATAGAAATAAAATTTTGAGAAAAATTTTTTATAGAAATAAAATTTTGACCAAATTTTCTATAGAAATAAAATTTTAACAAAATTTTCTATAGAAATAAAATTTTGACAAAGTTTTCTATAGAAATAAAATGTTGACAAAATTTTCTATAGAAATAAAATTTTAGCAACATTTTCAATAGAAATAAAATTTTGACAAAATTTTCTATAGAAATAAAATTTTGACAAAATTTTCTATTAAAATAGAATTTTGACAAAATTGTCTATAGAAATAAAATTTTGACAACATTTTCTACAGAAATAGAATTTTGACAATAAAATATTGACAAATTTTTCTTTAGAAATAAAATTTTGATAAAATTTTCAATAGAAATGAAATTTTGATAAAATTTTCTATAGAAATAAAATTTCAACAAAATTTTCTATATAAATAAAATTTTGACAAAATTTTGTATAGAAATAAAATTTTGACAAAATTTTCTATAGAAATAAAATTTTAACAAAATTTTCTGTAGAAATAGAATTCTGACAAAATTTTCTATATAAATAAAATTTAGACAAAATTTTCTGTAGAAATAAAATTCTGACAAAATTTTCTATAGAAATTATATTTTGACAAAATTTCGTAAAGACATAAAATGTTGACGAAATTTTCTATAGAAATATAAAATTTTGACAACATTTTCTATGGCAATAAAATTTTGGTAGATTGTTTTTTGGCTCGAGTGGCAATCGTGATTTTTCTGTTATTGGGTGTCGGTTTATTTAGGGGCTATATACACAGTCTTACACAAGTTTACATACGGTTTAAGAAATTGTATTTTATTTAATTAAAAAAATATAATAAAATATGCATATATATATGCTTTAGATTTTGTAAATTAATTTGAAAAACAAAGTATTTGTCCATTTTCAAGAAGATGTTTTTAGTCTGGATTATAAACAACAACAAGAAACATGTTTAGTTATAAGGTAAAAACCTCAAGGGTATGTAAACTTATGTGAGACTGTGTACAATATAGATCGATATGGACTAATTTGGGCATGGCTGTTATCGGACATACACTAGCAAAGTGTACCAAATTTCAACTGGATTAGATGAGTTGTGCTCCTTCAAGAGGCTCCGGAGGTCAAATATGGGGATCGGTCTATTTGGGAGCTATATATAATTATGGACCGGTAAGGACCAATTCTGGCATGGTTGTTAGATACCATATACTAACACCACGTACCAAATTTCAGCCGGATTGAATGAAATTTGCTTCTGTTAGAGGCTCCGCAAGCCAATTCTGGGGAACGGTTTATATGGGGGCTATATATAGTTATGAACCGATGTGGACCAATTTTTGCATGGTTGTTAGGGACAAATCTGGGGATCGGTTTATATGGGGGCTATATATAATTATGAACCGATATGGACCAATTTTTGCATGGTTGTTAGAGACCATATACTAACACTATGTACCAAGTTTCAGCCAGATCGGATGAATTTTGCTCCTCCAAGATGCTCAGGAGGTCAAATATGGGAATCGGTTTATATGAGGGCTATATATAATACGGACCGATATGGAGCAATTTTTGCATGATTGCTAGAGACTATATACCAAAACTATGTACAAAATTTCAGCCAGATCGGATGAAATATGCTTCTCTTAGAGGTACCGCAAGTCAAATCTGGGGAACGGTTTATATGTGGCTATATATAATTATGAACCGATGTGGGCCAATTTTAGCATGGTTGTTAGAGACCAAATACTAACACCATGTACTAAGTTTCAGCCAGATCGGATAAAATATGCTTCTCTTAGAGGTACCGCAAGTCAAATCTGGGGGCCCGGTTATATGGGGGCTATACGTAAAAGTGGCCCGATATGGCCCATTTGCAATACCATCCTACCTACATCAATAGCAACTACTTGTGCCAAGTTTCAAGACGATAGCTTGTTTCGTTCGGAAGTTAGCGTGATTTCAACAGACGGACGGACGGACTGACATACTTAGATCGACTCATAATTTCACCACGACCCAAAATATATAGTTTATATGGTCTTAGAGCAATATTTCGATGTGTTACAAAGGAAATGGCAAAGTTAATACGCCCCCATATAAATTTTGACAAAATTTTCTATAGTAATAAAATTTTGGTAGATTATTTTTGGGGATTGGCTATATACGTGTATATACTTTATGGGTCTTAGAGCAATATTTCGATATATTACAAACGGAATGACAAAGTTAATATACCCCCATCCTATGGTGGAGGGTATAAAAATTACTTAACCTTTTAGAAAAGACAATTATACCAATAAATAATTAAATATTTTACACTTTACTTTATAGTTCATAATAGTATTAATATTTTACGCTTTATTGCATACAAAAATAATATTAACATATAATTATTATTTGCTCCCATTTAATATACCTAAAAATAATTTTAAATTATTCAACCAACTAATTAGCATATTCAAATTAGCTGCTACTAGTAAAACAGTTTTGGTGAGAAACCTTTAAAAAACCTATCCACTAGTAATAAATTATATTATTACTCTATCAAGTTAACAAAAAAAAAACAAGAACTACTATATTTATGGAAATGACAAATCAATTAGTTTTATATATGTATATATAATTTTTTTTGCACTAAATTAGATTCCAACACTTACTAACAACAATGTCATAATTTTTTTTTCTATTTTTTTTTTTTTTGTTGCACAAAAAATTATCTTTTATTTTCACACAAATTTATTTAATTGCCACAATATAGTCTAGCTAATTCCATTAAATGCAATTTATTCTATTGTTATTTATGTATTAATATCAACAGAAATTTGTAAATTTATAAACCGATTATCAAGTCAGCAAACATGTTTAGCTCATATTGGATATATGACATCACGATAAGAGCATTTTCGAATATAGTCCTGGAAAAAAGTTTGACATTCAAATATTTGCCTAGTGTGACCATACCCTTAGAAAATACATATTATAAATAAATATAATATTTATTGATAAAATTTAAGAGAAAGAAATATTATTGCCAGAAACTTCAAACAGGCCAGGGAAGATGTAATTAACTAGAATCAAATGTAGAGCTAATCCTTTTTGCTATACTAATAGTTTTTTTGCCAAACGTTTTTTCATTGGGTTTTGCTGGTATATAAACCGATCCATCGGTTCATATTTTTTGATGATATAGAAGTTTTCACATATGTTACGTTGCATCGGTGATTCTTACCACAAGGCAAATAGCTATTGTTATTAGTCCAGCCTAATTTCCCACAGTGTATACTGCCACTGGTTAGCCTACTCTGCAAAAACATCCTAGACCCTATCCCAATAGACTACCATACCAGCACAACTAATACTATTATCAGTGTGCATAATGCCATATATCAAATTTCCAATAAATTTTTGTTATATAAATACAAATTCATACAATATTTGTAGATAGAAAGGCCAATATGAGTTGATCCTAAATGAGGGCAATGGCTTTATCTCAATAATAAACAGATGAATGCACATACAAACGAAGTTGGCAATATGGACTCAATTTGTGTCCTGGATGATGGTGGCCATAATTGTGTTCGAAGTATTAGCCTATTTTAAGATTACTTTATGCGAAATGGCTTTACTATTGGGTCAAATATGCTTACTTAACATATACCCTGCGCCACACTTTGGGACAGGGTATTACAAGTTAGTGCATATGTTTGCAACACCCAGAAGGAGACGATATAGACACATAGTATCTTTGGCAATAATGCTCAGGGTTGGTCCCTGAGTCGATCTAGCCATGTCCGTCTGTCCGTCCGTCCGTCTGTCTGTGAACACATTTTTGTGATCAAAGTCTAGGTCGCAGTTTAAGTCCAATCGCCTTCAAATTTGGCACAAGTTATTATTTTGGGTCAGAATAGGACCCTATTGATTTTTGAAGAAATCGGTTCAGATTTAGATATAGTTCCCATATATATATTTCGCCCGATATGCACTTATATGGACCCAGAAGCCAGAGTTTTACCCTGATTTGCTTGAAATTTTGCACAAATATAACATTTGGTCGTATAGTTAAGTATGCAAAATTTTATTGAAATCGGTTCAGATTTAGATATAGCTCCCATATATATATCTTTCGCCCGATATGGACTTATATGGACCCAGAAGCCAGAGTTTTAGCCCAATTTGGTTGAAATTTTGCACTAGGAGTACAATTAGTAGTGTAGTCAAATGTGCTAAATTTTACTGAAATCGATTCAGATTTAGATATAGCTCCCATATATATCTTTCGCCCGATTTTCCGTCATGTCACCACAGAGTTCAAAGTTGTAGCCCGACTTACGTGAAATTTTGCACAGGGAGTAGAATTAAAATACTAAGTATGCATGTCAAATTTGGTTAAAATCGGTTCAAATTTCTATATAGCTTTCATATATATGCTTTTCCGATTTGGGCAAAAATTACCAAAATACTCACATTTTCCTTATAAAATCGCCACTGCTAAATCGAAAACTTGTAAAATTGACTCAACTTTTCCAAATTGCCACAAAATTGGTTCTGATTAAAATGTTTCCCATATTTTTTTACAAACATAGTGTACCATCCCAGGGCATTAGACGACTTAAAAACAAAACATTGTTTTCTTGCTAATTGCATTTTCCCTCACATCCACGAGGTTTTTTAGTTCTTAACACCTTTTCCTGTAATACCAACAATGTAGAAGAAATTATACGATTTTATAAATTTTTACAATTTTTTTACCTTTCGCCTGGACGGAGAATCGAACCGCGGACCATGTACCTGTTATGGTTATCAATAGATAAATATCCATATAAGTTATATTTATATAGCATAGCTTGCGGCGCCCACGAACCGAATAAATAAAGTTTATTTAATAGAAACAAACATTTGGTTTGGCACCGTGGAGCAGTGGTTGCTACGTCCGACTTGCATGCCAAAGGTCGTGGGTTCGATCCCTGCTTTTGTTTTGTTTTACATATATTCCAGATATGTTCGGAAGATTCCGAAAAAATGTTCAACATTACATTGTAGTATATTAAATTTTGAACTGTAAAATGTGTTTTATTAAAGACCTAAAGTCAGAAAAGAACAGTGTTTGATATAAACGAAATGGACTGTGTTGTTATTTCAACAATAAGTTTTTTTATTGAAAAAATAAAAATCTTGTAACAAACGAATTTTTTTGGTGAAAAAAGTTTAAAATTTTCGAAGTAATTCAAAAAACTCTAACAAAAGAAAAACGTTTTCGGTACACGTTTTCCAAACGTTTTTGTTTTTCTTTGCGTGTATAGATTATACATTTCGTTCAGGTGAAGTCAGATTTAAATGTATGTATTTGGGACAAACCTTTATATATAGCACCCAACACATATGACGGATGTGAAATTGTATCGAAAATTTAGAAGTGGTGCAGGGTATAATATAGTCGGCCCCACCGACTTTAGAATTTCCTTACTTGTTGTTAGATGATATTTTGCAAGTTTGGTTGATATTACAGAAGATTACCTTGTGCTAAGTTTTAGTAAGATCGGCTAAGAAATGAGGGAATTATGGTCAAAAATTACCAAAATACTCACATTTTCCTTATAAAATCGCCACTGCTAAATCGAAAACTTGTAAAATTGACTCAACTTTTCCAAATTGCCACAAAATTGGTTCTGATTAAAATGTTTCCCATATTTTTTTACAAACATAGTGTACCATCCCAGGGCATTAGCCGACTTAAAAACAAAACATTGTTTTCTTGCTAATTGCATTTTCCCTCACATCCACGAGGTTTTTTAGTTCTTAACACCTTTTCCTGTAATACCAATAATGTAGAAGAAATTATACGATTTTATAAATTTTTAAAATTTTTTTTACCTTTCGCCTGGACGGAGAATCGAACCGCGGACCATGCACTTTGTAAGCCAGCACACTAATCACTGAGCTATGTACCTGTTATGGTTATCAATAGATAAATATCCATATAAGTTATATTTATATAGCATAGCTTGCGGCGCCCACGAACCGAATAAACAAAGTTTATTTAACAGAAACAAACATTTAGTTTGGCACCGTGGAGCAGTGGTTGCTACGTCCGATCCCTGCTTTTGTTTTGTTTTTTTTTGTTTTACATATATTCCAGATATGTTCGGAAGATTCCGAAAAAATGTTCAACATTACATTATATTAAATTTTGAACTGTAAAATGTGTTTTATTAAAGACCTAAAGTCAGAAAAGAACAGTGTTTGATATAAACGAAATGGACTGTGTTGTTATTTCAAAAATAACTTTTTTTATTGAAAAAATAAAAATCTTGTAACAAACGAATTTTTTTGGTGAAAAAAGTTTAAAATTTTCGAAGCAATTCAAAAAACTCTCACAAAAGAAAAACGTTTTCGGTACACGTTTTCCAAACGTTTTTGTTTTTCTTTGCGTGTATAGATTATACATTTCGTTCAGGTGAAGTCAGATTTAAATGTATGTATTTGGGACAAACCTTTATATATAGCACCCAACACATATGACGGATGTGACATGGTATCGAAAATTTAGAAGTGGTGCAGGGTATAATATAGTCGGCCCCACCCGACTTTAGAATTTCCTTACTTGTTGTTAGATGATATTTTGCAAGTTTGGTTGATATTACAGAAGATTACCTTGTGCTAAGTTTTTGTAAGATCGGCTAAGAAATGAGGGAATTATGGTCAAAAATAAGAATATTAGGGCGAAATATGTAAAAATCTGGCGATACATATATATGGGAGATATATCTAAATCTGAACCGATTTAGATGATATTTGGTAGGTTTATTTGACACAAGAGAAGGTTGCCTTGTGCAAATTTGAGTAAGCTTGGTCAATAAATAGGGCTATTATGGCCAATTTTTATACCCTCCACCATAGGATGTGGGGTATATTAACTTTGTCATTCCGTTTGTATCACATCGAAATATTGCTCTAAGAACCCATAAAGTATATATATTCTGGGTCGTGGTAAAATTCTGAGTCGATCTAAGCATGTCCGTCCGTCCGTCTGTTGAAATCACGCTAACTTCCGAACGACACAAGTTATCGACTTGAAACTTAGCACAAGTAGTTGTTATTGATGTAGGTCGGATGGTATTGCAAATGCGCCATATCGGATCACTTTGGCTTGCGGAGCCTCTTAGACAAGTAAATTTCATCCGATCCGGTTGAAATTTTGTACGTGGTATTAGTATTTAGTCTCTAACTACCATGCAAAAATTGGCCCATAACGGTCCATAATTATATATAGCCCCATATAAACCGACTCCCAGATTTGGTTTGCAGAGCTTCTTGGAGTTCTTGGAGTGGTGTTAGTATATGGTATATAATAACCACGCAAAACTGGGTCCGTATCGGTCCATAATTATATATAGCCCCCATATAAACCGATCCGAAGATTTGACCTCCAGAACCTCTTGGAGGAGCAAAATTCATCCGATTCGGTTGAAATTTGGTACATTGCGCTAATATATGGCAGCTAACAACCATGCACAAATTTGTCCCTATCGGTCTATAGTTATATATAGCCGATCCCCAATCACACAAAAATTGGTCCATATTGCCAAAAAAATCTACCAAACTTTTATTTCTATAGAAAATTTTATGAAAATTTTATTACTATAGAAAATTTTTTCAAAATTGTATTTGTATAAAAAATTTTGTCAACATTTTATTTCTATAGAAAATTTTGTCAAAATTTTATTTGTGTAGAAAATTTTGTCACAATTTTATTTCTATAGAAAATTTTGTCAAAATTTTATTTCTGTAGAAAATTTTGTCACAATTTTATATTCGTAGATAATTTTGTCAAAATTTTATATGTATAGAAAATTTCAAAATTTTATTTGTATAGAAAATTTTGTCAAAATTTTATATTTGTAGAAAATTTTGTCAAAATTTAATTTCTATAGAAAATGTTGTCAAAATATTATTTCTATAGAAAATTTTGTCAAACTGAATTATATACCCTCCACCATACACTGAAAAAATATTGTCGTGAGGTCAAAGATTTCATGTATTTAAAATACGAATGCAAATTTTGCTTAGCATAGAAGACGCATTTCTCTAATATAATGTTTTTTCCTTGTCCAAAAGTCAATAAACTTTTCAATGAAGTCGTGTTGTCTTTATAATTAAGTGATTTCACTTAAAAATGGGTATAAAAACATGAAAGAAAAAATTTAAGGTCAACTTGACTTTAATACTTCTGAAAAAATCATTAAAATTAATGAAATTGTCTTTCAATTTTTTGCCTTTTTGCATCATGACTACAAAGTAAAAAATCATTCAAATATAGGACATGTTTTTCAACACTTTATTTTAAAGACGTTTTTTACTTGAAACATAGCATAATGTCTACTAGAAGTCGAATCTGAATTTGGAAAATAAAGTCGTTGTTAACTCGTTTTTAAAGGACTTTGATAGCATATGAAGAAAAAAAGCTGAAAAAACGAAAACTTAAAAGTTGCTTCCTAGAAACAAGTACACAAAACCCAAATTTAAAAGAGAATTGTGTCTTAAAGTACTTGTATTCTCCGCTTCTTTGGCTCGTAATCAATAGCAACATTTTTAAAGTAAAGACAAAATCTTTGGAACCGGGCATGCTTTTTTCGGTGTAAGATGGGGGGTATATTAACTTTGTCATTCCATAAAGTATATAAATTCTAGGTCGTGATGAAATTCCGAGTCGATCTAAGCATGTCCTTCCGTCCGTCTGTTGAAATCACACTAACTTTTGAACGAAACAAGCTATCGACTTGAAACTTAGCATAAATAGTTGCTATTAACGTAGGTGGGATAGTATTGCAAATGGGCCATATTGGACCACTTTTACGTATAGCCCCCATATACACCGACCCCCAGATTTGGCTTGCGGAGGCTCCTAGGGAAGCAAATTTCACCCGATCCGGGTGAAATGTGGTACGTGGTGTTAGTATATGGTCTATAATAACCACGCAAAAATTGGTCCATCGGTCCATAATTATATATAGCTCCCATATAAACCGATCCCCAGATTTGATCTCCGGAGCCTCTTGGAGGAGCAAAATTCATCCGATCCGGTTGACAATTGGTGCGTGGAGTTAATATATTGCCTCAAACACCCATGTAAAAATTGGTCGAAATCGGTCCATAATTACATATATAGTCCCCATATAAACCGATCCCCAGATTTGAGCTCCGCAGCCTCTTGGATGAGCAAACTTCATCCGAACCGGTTGAAGTTTGGTACACTACGCTAGTATATGGCCGCTAATAACCATGCAAAAATTGGTTCATATCGGTCCATAATTATATATAACCCCCATATAAACCGATCCCCAGATTTGATCTCCGGAGCCTCTTGGAGGAGAAAAATTCATCCGATTCGGTTGAAATGTGGTACATTGCGCTAGTATATGACCGCTAACAACCATGCTTAAATTAGTCCATATCGGTCCATAGTTATATATAGCCGATACCCAATCACACAAAAATTGGTCCATATCGCCAAAAATTATCTACCAAACTTTTATTTCTATAGAAAATTTTGTCAAAATTTTATTTCTATATAAAATTTTGTCTAGATTTTATTTCTATAGGAAATTTTGTCAAGATTTTATTTCTATAGAAAAATTTGTCAAAATTTTATTTGCTTTCTGTAGAAAATGTTGTCAAAATTTTATTTTATTTCTGTTGAAAATTTTGTCAAAATTTTATTTCTATAGAAAATTTTGTCAACATTTTATTTGTATAGAAAATTTTGTCAAACTGAATTATATACGCATTTAATCGGTTTTGGTTTTTTTGTTTATAATATACCATGTATGGACTAACTTACAATTTAGAAGACGGCGTTAAGAAGTTTTAATATACCTTGCCATCGGCAAGTGTTACCGCAACCCAAGTAATTCGATTGTGGATATTTATTTTTCTTCATTTTTCAATGACGTTGTAAAATCACCCTATTAGCCGGATTTGGCTCAATGTAAATTCTTTGGTAATACATTCTGAATCAATTTGAAACCCGTTTTGAATGACATTATTCGTGAATCGAAGACTA
The DNA here is from genome assembly GCF_050003625.1 of Haematobia irritans. NCBI lineage: Eukaryota > Metazoa > Arthropoda > Insecta > Diptera > Muscidae > Haematobia > Haematobia irritans. The sequence continues at coordinate 32,049,795 of NC_134401.1, forward strand.
TACCCAAACAGAATTTACCAACTGTTACAAGAATTGAAAAAAACTTTATCATAAGTATATTGAGGCCGGGGGATTACTTTGGGGTTGCTGAAATATATTTACCAGAAAATATAAGAAATTGGAAATCTATTTAGAAATAAATGCTTATTATTTTTTTACCACAGTAATACATATTATGTAAACTATTTTCAGTTGATATGAAACATTCAATAAATCACTGCTCAAGCTCATATCTATCTAGGCAATAACATTTAATTACAATCTGATGAAAGATATGCTTATGGAAAAACAATTAAACCAATATATTGTCTCTTGCAACTACAGTATACTTTTAAATGTTCTTATATTTTCTACCATTAACTGCTGTTCAATATCATTTGCCCTTGTTGGAAAATAATATCCCATTTTTCTCATTTATTTATTTGCATAGATAGATCGAGGGTTATAAGCTATTTTTTACGATTACAAATGTTCTGTAAATAGAACATGCCATTGTTCCATTGTACGATTTGTCCTTCCATTTCCTTCCGTCCATATTGGAATATGCATTAACAATAAAATCCTCGTATATCATATACATACTGGGGGTATGTTTGAGAGTGTGCGTAAATTGCCCCAGTATAATAATCGTGCGTTTGTATTTGCTAAAGAATGCTGCCACAGGGTAACAAATGGACAATTGCATTGTAATATGTCTCCTTGTCCTGTTGGCATTATTGTAGTAGTACATGTGTTAGTGGTGGGGTTTAAATGCAATCTCAATATGCATGTGGCTTTTTTGGTTTTGTTTCAGATTGCAATAATTTCAAGAAAATGGATATAAATATTGACTAAGAGTATTCCATTATGAGATACTGCGTGAGTGGCCCGAGAACACTCAATATGTAGGTTATGGAAGAAACGAAAATTTTTTTTGTGCACTATTGCTTTTTTATGGTTATTTTACCATAGCCTTTCAAAGTATTTTCGGAAATAGGATAGAGCAATCTATTTTAAAAATCAACACCATAGGCTTGATTGATAGGAATACTAGAGTAAAAAATTTCCGACTTCCAAACTGTGCTATTTTTATAAAAAAAAGTAAAAAGATCCATATTAATTTTTGCGAAATATTTTGACCCGCAGACTTATATCCCAGCAAAAAAATAATGGAAGTTGTTCGAAAGGCACAACTTTAAAAGCACTTCCGAAAATATCCTCCCAAAGATGTTCTTTGTTTAACTACACAGGCAGTTCTTTTAATTCAATTTTTTATAACTCGCTTTTGATACCCTCCACCATAGGATAGGAGGTATATTAACTTTGTCATTCCGTTTGCAACACATCGAAATATTGCTCTTAGACCCCATAAAGTATATATATTTTGGGCCGTGGTGAAATTCTGAGTCGATCTAAGCATGCCCGTTCGTCTGTTGAAATCACGCTTCCGAACGAAACAAGCTATCGACTTGATACATGGCATAATTAGTTGTTATGGATGTACGTCGGGCCATATTGGACCACTTTTACGTATAACCCCCATTAAAACCCACCCTCAGATTTGGCTTGCGGAGCCTCTTAGAGAAGTAAATTTCATCCGATCCGGTTGAAATTTGGTACATAGTGTTAGTATATGGTCTCTAACAACCATGCAAAAATTGGTCCACATCGGTCCATAATTATATATAGTCCCCATATAAACCAACCCCCAGATTTGACTTTCGGACACTCTTAGAGAGGAAAATTTCATACAATCCGGTTAAAATTGAGTACGTGTTGTTATAACATAGTCTCTAACAACCATGCAAAAATTGGTTCATATCGGTTCATAATTATATATAGCGGTTCATAATTATATATAAATCGATCCCCAGATTTGAAGTCGGTAGCCTCTTGGAGGAGCAAAATTCATCCGATCCGATTGAAATTTGGTACATTACGCTAGTATATGGCCGCTAACAACCATGTCAAAATTGGTCTATATCGGTGCATAAATATATATAGCCCCATATAAATCGATTCCCAAATTTGACCTCCGGAACCTCTTGGAGGAGCAAAATTCATCCGATTCGGTTGAAACTTGGTACATTACGCTAGTATATGGCCGCTAACAACCATGCCAAAATTGGTCCATATCGGTCTATAGTTATATATAGCCGATCCCCAATCACACAAAAATTGGTCCATATCGCCAAAAATAATCTAACAACATTTTTTATCTATAGAAAATTTTGTCAAAATTTTATTTCTATACAAAATTTTGTCAAAATTTTATTTCTATACAAAATTTTGTCAAAATTTTATTTTTATAGAAAATTTTGTCAAAATAATATTTCTATAGAAAATTTTGTTAAAATTTTATTTCTATTAAAAATTTTGCAAAATTTTATTTTTATAAACAATTTTGTCAAAATGTTTTTTCTATGGAAAATTTTGTCAACATTTTATTACTATAAAAATATCAAAATTTTAATTCTATACAAATTTTTAAGATTTAAGATTTTATTTCTATAGAAAATTTTGTCAAAATTTTATTTCTATAGAAAGTTTTGTGAAAAATTTATTTCTATAAAAATTTTTGTCAAAATTTTATTTCTATAGAAAATTTTGTCAAAATTTTATTTCTATAAAAAATTTTGTCAAAATTTTAGTTTTATAGAAAATTTTGTCAAAATGATATTTCTATAGAAAATTTTGTCAAAATGATATTTCTATAGAAAATTTTGTCAAAATGTTATTACTATAAAAAAGTTGTCAAAATTTTAATTCTATAGAAAATTTTTTCAAAATTTTATTACTATAAAAAATGTTGTCAAAATTTTAATTCTATAGAAAATTTTTTCAAAATTTTATTTCTATAAAAAATGTTGTCAAAATTTTATTGTTATAGAAAATTTTGTCACAATGTTATTTCTGTAGAAAATTTTGTCAACATTTTATTACTATAAAAAATGTTGTCAAAATTTTAATTCTATACAAATTTCTAAGATTTAAGATTTTATTTCTATAGAAAATTTTGTCAAAATTTTATTTCTATAGAAAATTTTATTTCTATAGAAAGTTTTGTGAAAAATGTATTTCTATAAAAAATTTTGTCAACATTTTATTTCTATAGAAAGTTTTGTCAACATTTTATTTATATAGAAAATTTTGTCAAAATTTTATTTCTATAGAAATAAAATTTTGACAAAATTTTATTTTTATTGAAAATTTTGTCACAATGTTATTTCTATAGAAAATTTTGTCAAAATTGTATAAAATTTTGTGAAAAATGTTGTAAAAATTGTAATTCTATATAAATTTTTAAGATTTAAGACTTTATTTCTATAGAAAATTTTGTCAACATTTTATTTCTATAGAAAGTTTTGTGAAAATTTTATTTCTATAAAAATTTTTGTCAAAATTTTATTACTATAAAAAATGTTGTCAAAATTTTAATTCTATACAATTTTTTAAGGTTTAAGATTTTATTTCTATAGAAAATTTTGTCAAAATTTTATTTCTATAGGAAATTTTGTGAAAATTTTAATTTCTATAAAAAATTTTGTCAATTTTTTTTTTATAAAATTTTTGTGAATTTTTTTTTTATAAAAAATGTTGTCAAAATTTTAGTTCCATAGAAAATTTTGTCAAAATTTTATTACTATAAAAAATGTTGTCAAAATTTTAATTCAATACAAATTTTTATCAAGATTTTATTCCTATAGAAAATTTTGTCAAAATTTTATTTCTATAGAAGCTTTTATTTCTATAGAAAATTTTGTCAAAATTTTATTTCTATAGAAAATTTTATCAAAATTTTATTTCTATAGAAAATTTTGTCAAAAGTTTATTTCTATAGAAAATTTTGTCTAAATTTTTTTCTATATAAAAATTTGTCAAAATTTTATTTCTATATAAAATTTTGTCAAAATTTTATTCCTATAAAAAATTTTGTCAAAATTTTATTTCTATAGAAAATTTTGTCAAGATTTTATTTCTATAGAAAATTTTGTCAAAATTTTATTTCTATAGAAAATTTTGTTAAAATTTTATTTCTATAGAAAATTTTGTCAAAATTTTATTTCTATAGAAAATTTTTTCAAAATTTTATTTCTAAAGAAAATTTTGTAAAAAGATGAAAAGATGATGTACAGTGGGAGAAAAGATGATTCAATTTGTAAGAGGAAATTTCCCAAATGTTTTCTCCATAAGGAGTTAGCATAAAGGGCCCAAAATTGAGTCATCTCTCCCAGCCAGATCTATACTAAAGGCTGTGGAAAGGTTCATTCGCCCGAACCGAAACATGTACAGTCCAGGCGTGTATAGATTTGTATCTGGCGTTTTCTTTTCAATGGCTCTATTAACCATGTTCCTTAATCTATATCTGTCCATAAAGCTCGAAAAATAATTGTATAATTAGATATAATGCATTTGGACGTCAATTGCCTGTTTCGGTATCAGGCTAACATGTAATATAATTTTGTAAAAACTTTTTTGTTTATAAAAAATTTTGTCAAAATTTTATTTCCATAGAAAGTTTTGTCAACATTTTATTTCTATATAAAAATGTTGTCAAAACTTTATTTCTATAGAAAGTTTTGTCAAAATTTTATTTCTATAGAAAATTTTGTCAAAAATTTATTTCTATAGAAAATTTTGTCAAAATTTTATTTCTATAGAAAATTTTGTCAAAATTTTGTTTCTATAGAAAATTTTGCCAAAATTTTGTTTCTATAGAAAATTTTGCCAAAATTTTAATTCTATACAAATTGTTTTATTTTTATAGAACATTTTGTCAAACTGAATTATAGAATTTAATCAGCCTTTTTTCCATGGTGGTCGACCATTACCCAGAGTTCCACAGCTTGTTAAATATCCATCTAAAGAAATTATTACAATAATTCATTCAGTTATTTGTTTCTCTGTAAATGCATAGGCTATCCCTCTACAATGCATATGTATACATGTTTCAAATATTGTATATTTTCTGGTTGAATGCCAACAGTGGTTATCCAAAGAAAAGTCATATAATGTGTTGCTGTTACTGTGTCTGCATATCTATTTCACAAATGAAGAAATTCTTATTATAAATTCCTCCCATTCATTTTATAACTACAAGTGGTTGTAAATCCTTAGAATTCTTGGCATAAATCAATGAAAGTTCAATGGCATTTATTAAGTGCTATTGTGGAGTATACTCCACAATGGATATGTATGAAATGTTGCACTTGCAATACCCACAGATGATGGCAATCTTGGGTATGGAATCATTTGGCAAAGAAAATATATTGTTAAGAAAATGAGTATCTCTCTTATTCTCAAGCGAAAATGAAAAGAAGATTTTTAAGCATATGTTTTAAACAGCAAGAATTTTATTTTCAAAGAAGTTCCATAGAATTTGAATTGTTTTGGTAAAAAAATACTCTTATAAAAATGTATGCTACCATGCCAGAATAAAAACGGAAAGAAATTTTGGTAAAGTCAAGTTATCATCTTGAGTTTGCATTTCAAAGTGACTTAATCAAATGCTGAGAATGCAGCATTGAATTAAAAGCCCTTCTTGATAATATTTCAAAATATTTTAAATACGCAGAAGCAAGAAATTTTCTATCCATGTACTCAGAAGCAGGATGGAAAGTTTTGGGTAATTTTTAGAAAAATTTAATTAAACTTTATTAGAAATGCAGATGTCACGCCGATTTCACAAAAACAAGTAAATATTTTTTGACATATTTAAACAAATTTATTAGACATAATTATTTTTTCACTTGTATAAGAAAATTTTGTATTGTGAGGGAAAAAATTGGAGTTCAAAATGCAACACGTATATACGGCCGTAAGTTCGACCATGGATTGCATAGAAAGTTCTACTAAAGACTGTCACCCATAATCGAATTACTTGGGTTGCGGTAACACTTGCCGATGGCAAAGTATCTTAAAACTTCTTAACACCGTCTCCTAGATTGTAAGTTAGCTCATATGGGGTATATATTAAACAAAAAATGCCGATTAGATACGTATATAATTCAGTTTGACGAAATTTTCTATAGAAATAACATTTTGACAAAATTTTCTATAGAAACAATATTTTGACAAAATTTTCTATAAAAATGAAATTTTGATAAAATTTTCTATAGAAATAAAATTTTGATAAAATTTTCTATAGAAATAAAATTTTGACAAAATTTTCAATAGAAATTAAATTTTGACAACATTTTCATGTTGACGAAATTTTCTATATAAATAAAATTTTGTCAAAATTTTCTATAGAAATAAAATTTTGACAAAATTTTCTATAGAAATATGTTTATACCCTCCACCATAGGATGGGGGGTATATTAACTTTGTCATTCCGTTTGTAACACATCGAAATATTGCTCTAAGACCCCATAAAGTATATATATTCTGGGTCATGGTGAAATTCTGAGTCGATCAGAGCATGTCCGTCCGTCCGTCTGTTGAAATCACGCTAACTTCCGAACGAAACAAGCTATCGACTTGAAACTTGGCACAAGTAGTTGTTATTGATGTAGGTCGGATGGTATTGCAAATGGGCCATATCGGTCTACTTTTACGTATAGCCCCCATATAAACGGACCCCCAAATTTGGCTTGTGAGGCCTCTAAGAGAAGCAAATTTCATCCGATCCGGCTGAAATTTGGTACATGGTGTTAGTATATAGTCTCTAACAACCATGCAAAAATTGGTCCACATCGGTCTATAATTATATATAGCCCCCATATAAACCGATCCCCCGATTTGGCTCGCGAGGCCTCTAAGAGAAGCAAATTTCATCCGATCCGGCTGAAATTTGGTACTTGGTGTTAGTATATGGTCTCTAACAACCATGCAAAAATTGGTCCAAATCGGTCCATAATTATATATAGCCCCCATATAAACCGATCACCAGATTTGACCTCCTGAGCCTCTTGGAAGACCAAAATTCATCTGATTCAGTTGAAATTTGGTACGTGGTATTAATATATGGCCTCAAACACCCATGCAAAAATTGGCCGAAATCGGTCCATAATTATATATAGCCCCCATATAAACCGATTCACAGATTTGACCTCCGGTGCCTTTTGGAGAAGCAAAATTCATCCGATCTAGTTGAAATTTGGTACGTGGTCCATATCAGTCCATAATAATATATAGCCTCCATATAAACCGATCCCGAGATTTAGTTTTGGAACCTCTTGGAGGAGCAAATTTCATCCGAGTCAGGTGAAATTTGGTACATTGTGCTAGTATATGGCCGTTAACAACCATTCTTAAATTTCATCCGATCCGGCTGAAATTTGGTACATGGTGTTAGTATATAGTCTCTAACAACCATGCAAAAATTGGTCCACATCGGTCTATAATTATATATAGCCCCCATATAAACCGATCCCCCGATTTGGCTCGCGAGGCCTCTAAGAGAAGCAAATTTCATCCGATCCGGCTGAAATTTGGTACTTGGTGTTAGTATATGGTCTCTAACAACCATGCAAAAATTGGTCCAAATCGGTCCATAATTATATATAGCCCCCATATAAACCGATCACCAGATTTGACCTCCTGAGCCTCTTGGAAGACCAAAATTCATCTGATTCAGTTGAAATTTGGTACGTGGTATTAATATATGGCCTCAAACACCCATGCAAAAATTGGCCGAAATCGGTCCATAATTATATATAGCCCCCATATAAACCGATTCACAGATTTGACCTCCGGTGCCTTTTGGAGAAGTAAAATTCATCCGATCTAGTTGAAATTTGGTACGTGGTCCATATCAGTCCATAATAATATATAGCCTCCATATAAACCGATCCCGAGATTTAGTTTTGGAACCTCTTGGAGGAGCAAATTTCATCCGAGTCAGGTGAAATTTGGTACATTGTGCTAGTATATGGCCGTTAACAACCATTCTTAGGCATGGTTCCCAATCACCCAAAAATTGGTCCATATCAAGTTTATAATTGCATATAGCCCCCATATAAGCGACCCCCATATTTCAATTCTGGCTCTCTACCATGTATGGACTAAGTCGCAATTTAGAAAACGATGTTAAGAAGTTTTGAGATACCACAACCCAATTAATTCGATTGTGGATGACAGTCTTTCGTAGAAGTTTCTACGCAATCCATGGTGGAGGGTACATAAGATTCGGCCTGGCCGAACTTACGGCCGTATATACTTGTTTTCTGTTTTGATCTCAGCTTTAAAACCATTGTGTTGACTAAACTACAAGAGTAGCTTAACCAACAGAGGAAAATAATGTTTGTCAAATTTATTTGGACAAAGCCCCATAGACTGCAAGATGGTTGGATGGACGCACGTTTCGGAATTACCACATTCCTCATCAGCATCCTCTACTTGCAGCAAAACTATCAACCAATTATCAGAATAAATTCAGGCAGTTTATTAAACACAACAATGAACTACACTTGAACCCTCCGAAAAAAGGTTTTGTATGATAGCCGGCTTATGCCGAAATAAATTCAAAACAAACATATCTCTTTTCCTATGCCACTGACAAAATTTTCTATAGAAATAAAATTTTGACGAAATTTTCTATAGGAATAAAATTTTAACAAAATTTTGACAAAATTTTCTATAGAAATAAAATTTTGGCAAAATTTTCTATAGTAATAAAATTTTGACAAAATTTTCTGTAGTAATAAAATTTTGACAAAATTTTCTATAGAAATATAATTTTCGTAGATTATTTTTGGAGATATGGATCAAGTTTTGTGTGATTGGGGTCGACTATATATATCCATGGGATGGTAGTTAGCATATAGCAGCGCAATATACCAAATTTCGACCTAATCGTATCAATTTTGCTCCTGCAAGAGGTTCAGGAGGCCAAATCTGGGGATCGATTTATATGGGAGATATGTATAATTATGGCCCGATATGGAGCAATTTTTGTATGGTTCTTAGAGACCATATACTAACACCACGTACAAAATTTCAACCGGATCGGATGAAATTTGCTTCTCTAAGAGGCTCCGGAGTTCAAATGCGGGGATTATATGGAGGCTATATATAATTATGGCCCGATATGGACCAATTTTTGCATGGTTGTCAGAGACCATATACTAACGCCACGTATCAAATTTCAACCGGATCGGATGAAATTTGCTTCTCTAAGAGGCTCCGCAAGCCAAATCTGGGGACCGGTTTATATAGGGGCTATACGTAAAAGTGGTCCCATATGACCCATTTGCAATGCCATCCGACCTACATCAATAACAACTACTTATGCCAAATTTTATTTGGCTTAATGAATAATAAATTGGCTTTAATGGAATATGGGGTTCACTTTTTTAAGTGTGTATAAAATTTACATGGAAAGTAAGTAATTAAACTAACGAAATTAATTTCCTCTTATTTAAAAAAAAATGACTAACCTATTTCAAATATATTATTTTGTCTTCAGTATTGTACGTTGAAATATTGTATTTGAGTTAAGGTAAATTATATGTTCTTGCTCTTGAGTAACAAACGGACACTGAATTAATAGATCAGGAGGTTAACAATGCTTAAACATGCTACACTATCAGTGTATTAACATCCTACCTTTGGCAATGGAAAAATCTAATAAAACAAGAAGAATTATTTCCATTCCGACAAGTTGTTAATAAATTAAAGGCTATATTCTCACAAATATATAACAAAAAGAGCAATGTGTGCCTATCTACACCTAATACAAATGTGTACAACTTTTCCTTATATGTGTACCAGGTTCTTTCATTGAGTGGTACTTTATGGTTTTTGTCAAGAATAAGGGTTCTGATGACAGTGTTCAATGACCTTTGAATGAGTTTATTGCAATACACAAAAAAAATAAACACATAGTCACAATAGCCTTAATAAAACAACAAATTTATATCCTTCAATAAATCGTATAAATTTTCACATTTATGTCGAATTTCCGAGCACAACTAAGGATTAGGCAAAACTAACAGGGCCATAGCTATGGTTATTTAACATGAACGGGAAAACATGATAAACTCGCCGTATATAAACCAAACGACATCCATATTCTACACAACCTGAAGAAGAAGTTTCCACACAATACGTTGAATGTATATATATAGGTAAGCATAAACCTGTAAAGTTATACCATTTCATTAAATATAATCTATAAATATCAGGTACAAGTACAATGACAGGACAAAGGACACAAATAAAATGACCATAACTATAATTGAAGGTATTTCAGCGTGGTCGTACAATAAGTACACTTCAAAATCTATATTGGCTCGAACTTTATATTGAAAAGTTAAGCATTTTCCAAGGCTCATGAATAAAGTATCCCAGCAAAAACTAGGTAACCCCATCTCATTACAAGTTACATTACCAGGAGTAAAGCTGTCATTACACATTGCATTACATTGCGGTGAGTTATAATGACTAAATTGTAATGGCAATAATAAATACTTCTCGGTAGTTTTTGAATTGATATTCTCAAAATGTAATGCATTTGGCCGTTAATGACTTAATAAAATATAATAAATGACGGTGCCATTAGGTATAATTATTCACATAATTGAGCATTTACTTAAAAAAAAACTCAAAAAGAATATGTTATGTAACGGTAATTCTGAAGATTTTTCCGTTAAGGAATATTCTTCACGAATATTTCATAATAATTGTGTTTTAAATTAATGATATTACCATTTTAAATAAATGCTTTATTCTCACATTACACTAAATGCCTCATTCACATTACACTTTCAAAATCGACTTCACACTTTCAAAATCGACTTCAACTGTCATTTGCTTTATAAAAAAGGATATATGAAATCCACTTTTAGTAGATTTCGAACATAATGTGAATCTAACTCCCGACAACGACAACATTTATGTATATTTAGACTGTGAAAATAATTTGCCTGTAATCTTATTTAGATGATTTGTAACATTTTTGTTATAGGATGGGTGTATATTAACTTTGTCATTCCGTTTGTAACACATCGAAATATTGTTCTAAGACCCCATAAAGTATATATATTTTGGATCGTGGTGCGACTCTGAGTCGATTTGAGCATGTGCGTCCGTCCGTCCGTCTGTTGAAATCACGCAAACTTCCGAACGAAACAAGCTATCGACTTGAAACTTGGCACAAGTAGTTGTTATTGATGTAGGTCGGATGGTATTGTAAATGGGTCATATTGGCCCACTTTTACGTATAGCCCCCATATAAACGGACCCCCAAATTTGGTTTGCGGGGACTCTAAGAGAAGGAAATTTTATCCAATCCGGCTGAAATTTGGTACATGGTGTCAGCATATGACCTCTAATAACCATGCAAAAATTGGTCCACATCGGTCCATAATTATATATAGTTCCCATATAAACCGATCCTCAGATTTGGCTTGCGGAGCCTCCAAGAGAAGCAAATTTCATCCGATCCGGCTGAAATTTGGTACATGGTGTTAGTGTATGGTCTCTAATAACCATGCAAAAATTGGTCGAAATCGGCCCATATAAACCGATCTCCCGATTTGGCTTGCGGAGCCTCTAAGAGAAGCAAATTTCATCCGATCCGGCTGAAATTTGGTACATGGTGTTAGTATATGGTCTCTAATAACCATGCAAAAATTGGTCGAAATCGGTCCATAATTATATATAGCCCCCATATAAACCGGTTACCAGATTTGACCTCCGGAGCCTCTTGGAAGACCAAAATTCATCCGATTCGGTTGAAATTTGGTACATGGTGTTAGTATGTGGTCTTTAACAACCATGCAAAAATTGGTCCATATCGGTCCATAATTATATATAGTCCCCATATAAACCGGTGCCCAGATTTGGCTTGCGGAGAATCTAAGAGAAGCAAATTTCATCCGATCCGGCTGAAATTTGGTACATGGTGTTAGTATATGGTCTCTAATAACGATGCAAAAATTGGTCGAAATCGGTCCATAATTATATATAGCCCCCATATAAACCGGTTACTAGATTTGACCTCCGGAGCCTCTTGGAAGACCAAAATTCATCCGATTCGGTTGAAATTTGGTACGTGATGTTAGTATATGTTATCCAACAACCATGCAAGAATTGGTTCATATCAGTCCATAATTAGATATAGTCCCCATATAAACCGATCCCCAGATTTGACCTCCGGTGCCTTTTGGAGAAACAAAATTCATCCGATCTGGTTGAAATTTGGTACGTGGTGGTAGTATATGATATTTAACAGCCATGCCAAAAGTGGTCCATATCAGTCCATAATCATATATAGCCTCGATCCCGAGATTTGGTTTTGGAGCCTCATGGAGGAGCAAATTGCATCCGAGTCAGATGAAATTTGGTACATTGTGCTAGTATATGTCCGTTAACAACCATGCCTAACTAGGTCCATATCGGTCTATAGTTATATATAGCCCTCAGGTAAATCGATCCCCAATCACAAAAAATTGGTCCATATCAAGTTCATAATTGTATATAGCCCCCATATTTCAATTCTGGTTCTCTACCACGTATGGACTAATTCACAATTTAGAAAACGATGTTAAGAAGTTTTAAGATACCACAACCCAAGTAATTCGCTTGTGGATGACAGTCTTTCGTAGAAGTTTCTACGCAATCCATCGTGGAGGGTACATAAGATTCGGCTTGGCCGAACTTACGGCCGTATATACTTGTTTATTTCTACAATATTCGTTTCTATTCACGTAATGTTCATATTACAGCATTACTCGCCATATTTTGATCCATTGTAATCGGCTAGAGAAGTCAATATTTTCGAGATTTGGTTGCCTGAGACAATAAGTGGTTATTTTGTAAACTTTGGTATATCAACGAATAAGTGATTACATATTAGGTGATTATATGCTTTAAAAGCACTAATTATTTCATGGTCAAAGGTATGCCTGGGGAGAAGTACTTTCCTCCTAGGACATGCGTATGTAAATGTAATCCGGAGCGATGACAATTAATAAGTGGTTATTAATTTTTAAACAGGATTACCTAAAAGATTACCGGGTAATGAGAGTTTTTGCTGGGATTTAATTGAAATTATAGATATTTTCCGATAATCACAATCGTAAAAATTTGATTTTACAATTTTTTACAAACCACAAATGTTTTAATATATCATTATCATTACACTTCTAAAATCCACTTTAACTAGATTTCAATTGTAATTTAGCTTATAAAAAGGAATTCAAAACACAATTGCTACTCGAGCCAAAAATTTTTACCAAAAAAAAAAAAAAAAACTACCAAACAAATAAAATTTTATTTTTATAGAAAATTTTGTCAAAATTTTATTTCTATAGAAAATGTTGTCAAAATTTTATTTCTATAGAAAATTTTATCAAAATTTTATTTCTATAGAATATTTTATCAAAATTTTATTTCTATAGAAAATTTGGTCAAAATTTTATGTCTATAGAAATTTTGGTCAAAATTTTATGTCTATAGAAATTTTGGTCAAAATTTTATTTCTATAACAAATTTTGTCAAAATTTTATTTCTTTAATTTAGATTGTTGAAATATATAAATTTTATTTCTATAGGAAATTTTGTCAAAATTTTATTTCTATAGAATTTTTTTTTCAAATTTTTACTTCTATAGAAAATTTTTTTCTACAGAAAAATTTTTACAAATTTTATATCTGTAGAAAATTTTGTCAAAATTGTATTTCAATAGAAAATTTCGTCAAAATTTTATTTATATAGGAAAGTTTGACAAAATTTTATTTCTATAGAAAATTTTTACAAAATTTTATTTCTATAGAAAATTTTGTCAAACTTTTATTTCTATAGAAAATTTTGTCAAAATTTTATTTCTGTATAAAAGCTTGTCAAAATTTTATTTCTATAGAAAATTTGGTCAAAATATAATTTTTATAGAAAATTTTGCAAAAATTTTATTTTTATAAAAAATTTACCCAAAATATTATTTCTATGAAAATGTTGTCAAAATTTTATATCTATAAAAATTTACCCACAATTATATTTCTATAGAATGTTTTATCAAAATTTTATTTCTATAGAAAATTGTCTCAAAATTTTATTTCTATAGAAAATTTACTAACAATTTTATTTCTAATAAAAATTTTGTCAATATTTTATATCTGTAGAAAATTTTGACAAAATTTTATATCTGTAGAAAATTTTGTCAAAATTTTATTTTATAGAAAATTTTTAAAAATTTTTTTGCTATAGAAAATTTTGTCAAGATTTTATTTTTATTAAAAATTTTGTCAAAATTTTATTTCTATAGAAAATTTTTTAAAATTGAATTTCTATAGAAAATTTTTTAAAATTTGATTTCTATAGAAAATTTGTTAAAATTTTATTTCTATAGAAAATTTTGTCAACATATTATTTCTATAGAAAGTTTAGTCAATATATACCGAGCAGATATGACTTCTAGACCAAATTTCATCCGATCCAGTTAAAATTGAATACGTGATGTCGGTTCTCCATGTTAAAAATCGATCCATAATTGTATATCTATATATATAAAGTTCAATCTATGTTTGTTTGTTTGTTTGTTTGTATGTTCCGAGTTGGCCCCGAAACGGCTGAACCGATTTACTTGAAACTTTCAGAGATCGTAGGGGGCGTTCATGTGGTGAAAATAGGGTACCTCATTTTTGGACACCTGGTCGCGGAGGGGGACTTTGTCGGACTTTTTGAAAATTGAACCAAAGTTGACCGATTTGCTTGAAATTTTCATTGAATGTTGGGGTTTGCATCTAGACAAAGATCCGCTACTTTTTATTTCGATATTTGGTGGCGGAGGGGGGCTTCCCCTTTGTTCGACTTTTTTTTTAAGTACAGTGAAAAAACTAAAATTCTCTAACTTATTTGAGATTTACAGAGAACATGCGGTGAGGTTATGGAATTAATATGGGGTACCTGATGATTTCATATGTGGACGGGGAGGGGGACTTCCCCCTTGCCCTACTTTTTGAAACTTGGAACAAAATTATGCGATTTGCTTGAAATTTTCATTGAATGTTGGGGTTGCCATCTAGACAAAAATCCGCTACATTATTTTTCGATATTTGGTCGGGGAGGGGGACCACCCCTTTGCCCGAATTTTTTTGTTTGAAAGTACAAACAAAACTAAACTCCCCCAACTGAAATTTTACGGAAAAAATGGGTTATGAAATGTATATCAGGTTCTTGATTTTTTAATAAAAATAAAAGGGCATAGGGAGACATCCGCTTCTCTTAAGTACATACAGAGAAACAATTAAACTTTTACCGAGTTACTTGAAATTTACAGAGGACTGGGGAGAGGTTACGATATTAATAGTTGATACCTGGATGTGATATTTGGACGGAAGAGAGGCCGCCCTTTTAGGCGTATAATTTGCTTGATATTTTCTGGGACGTTTACAAAAGATACGCTACGTCACTTTTCGATATTTAGTCGGGGAGGAGGTCCTCCTCTAAAACTGAAAAAAAACAATTCTTAAGTTTTCTTGAAATTTACATAGGCAGTGGGGGAAGGTTATGAACGAAGAGGACACTTCCTTCCCCCCCCCACACTTGAAGGAAAGTTTCAAGAATTTTCAGGGAAGGTTAGGGGTGCTACTCACTACGGTGTTTGTCGATATTGTATCGGGGAAAGTGACGTCCCTTTAAAACAATAGAGGACAATTTAAACATCTTCGATCTACTTGAAATTTACAGGGAACGTGGGAGGAGGTGATTAAATTTATACATGATTTTTAAATTAGCATATGATTTTTCGATATCTGGTTGGGGAAGGGGAAAAGTGAAATAAATTTTGTTGATTTACTTCTATAGAATTTATAGGGACCATTGAGTAGTTTTTGAAATTAATATAGGGTATGTGATAGTCCGATATCAGGTCGCAGTGGAGCGAAGGTGGGGAGAGGGTTCCCTTTTGTTCGTTTTTTTGTTTTTCTTAAATTGAAAGTAGAGGGTTGTCCGTAAATGGGAACTCGGTACATAATTTTATGATTTTTGCACAGGCTTCTGCCAGACTTCTTTTTAGTAAAGAACTTAAATTTACATGAAATTGGCAGCCAACGTAGAGGGTGCATCATTTTCCAACATTTTAGCAAATGTTAATGTGGTAAAATTTTTTACTACTTTTGCTTTTTCCGATTTATTGGATGGGGAACAGTAATTTTTTTATGTTATTATAATATAGTGGTTAATTTTCAGATATGTTGAGGAGAAGGATACCTTTCCTTGACAATCCACACTTAAAATTCACAAGAAATATAGAAGAAGGTACACCCTCTCCCGCCGTATTTGTACCTATAAACGAAAAATCAAGTAGTCCGATTTGTTTAAAAGAATTCAAATCTTTTGTTTTCAGCACGAAGGATATAGTTGACTAAGTTAATGCAAAATGTCTCTCCAAATACGCTTCGGAAGGCGCAGCGAAGCGGGCCGGGTTACGCTAGTAGCTATATATAAATCGACCCCAGTTTTAATTTTGGGTGCTTCTTGGAGGAGAAAATTTCATCCGATCCGGTTCAAATATGGTAATTGATTTCAGTATATACTCTGGAGGAGTGGAGATTAGGTTAGGTATAGGGGCACCCCATTATTTCAGACCCATTAAGACTATTCAGTAGTGAACTTTTCTCACTGAGTGCTGCCCCATTCCATGTTTAACTCAATGACAAGGGACCTCCTGTTTTTAGCCGAGTACCAACGGCTCCGCTACAAAAACGTTTTTGGTTTTGGTTCATTAATCGATTTATAATTTGATCACTATCTAAAGTAAATAAGCTTCATACCAGAAAATTGTTACAAATTGTTTAAGTTCAAATTCGTAAGGTCAAAATTTATTCGTTAGATGGGGACTGAAAATCTTGTAAAATGACAATTTCCCACTCGTTAGAAAATGTACCCTAAGCTCTGGATGCAGCTCTGTGCTTTCAGCACAATTCGTTACATTTTTCTAACGAGTCGCGCCATCACTGTCTTGCGGCGTCTAAGCTTTTGTTATTATTCGTTACTGGATTTCGTCCGTCCAACGATTGTTTTGTAAAAGGTAAATTAATCTCCCAAAAAAATTCAATAAAATTACGTTTTATTGAAACATTATTGAAAAGAAAAACTAAATCCTTGTGTTTTTATTTATTTTATTTCTCGGTGCTACGCATTCATTGGTCCAATCGAGCCGGATACTTGCTTACAGCAATTAATAAAGGATTTTGTTTTGTCTTTTTTTCAAAGGAAAGTGCTGATATTGTGAAGCAACAACAAAAAAGCAGCCACTTTGCAGCCATATTTGTGGAAGATTTCATTTGAAAAATTATTTAAATAATTATTTATCAACACACAGGTGCGTATGTCAGTGTTTTATTAAAATAATTGAGCAAATCGCGAGTGTTTTTAAATTTAAACCGCGGTCGTTTTACAACATCGATACAATTATTTCGTTTTGCCGACGGCAAATTGCATTTCAAAAAACACACATTCGTTGCTACATACGTACGTACATTTCTTTCGTTTGTTTAATTTCGTTTTGTTAAATGATATTCAAGTGAAAGAATAATCAAAATAAAAAGTGAAAAATCTATTGTATATATTGGTGTTGTGTGGTGAATTTAAACGTTGACAGTGCTTATTTACTTCAAAACATTATTTGCAATTACGTTGCCTTTAACTTGAAGTAAATAAAACAATAACAAAATACACGCAGACTCTAAAGGCTCTGTTGGTCGTATTACCATTGTAAACAAAGATCAATCGTCACTGCAGTCAACGTTTGAATTACATACCTACGTATGATCAGTGATACACACACGTATATACATACATATTTTTTTTGAGCTGTGTTTCTTTGGTTTATTTGTTAACCCTCACGGGGCCGCGAGTTGTAAATATTTTGAAGAAAATTATAAAAATTTTTGAAATTGAGTTTTTTGGGTTATCGTGTTGTATGACCCATTAGCGTTACGCGCATTAGTAAAAATTATCGTTTTGGTCACTGTGCACCCTACAGGCGGTCCGGTACGATCGTATAATTTTTATTTTATCATATATATTACGTATATATTTTTATTTCTATATCTTTTATTATTTGCGATATTTGATTTTTTTTTGGGGAGATTATTTGGCGTGGAAGTGTAGAGGTGTATTTTACAGTCCGTGCACCCTACATTTGGTCTTACAGACATTTTTTTATAATTTCTTATAATTTGTTGAATTTTTTGATCATCTGGTTTTCGTGTGTGAAGTTTTGATACAGCGGCAGTATTCTTCGATACACTGAGCGTAATTTTCGTAAATTCATTCATACACTGAGAGAAATAGTTCGAAGATTTTAGTAGAATTTTGAGATTTTTAGAATTTGACTTGAATAATTTGCCCATTTTTTTGTACACGGGGAAAATATGTTGTGATTCGGTACACTGAACGAAAATTAATTGTTTCTACACTGAGAGAAAAATAGTCCAATAGTTTACAAATTGTTTGAAATTTTTGATTTTAAGTTTTGAAGTGGTTGTTTTACGAACAATTGTTTACACTTCAAGAAATTTTGTGGTAATTTCGGTGCAGTGTGAGAATTTGATACACTGAAAGAAAAATTTTGTAAATTTTTGTTTTTGCATTTTTGGGCATTTTGTGCAAATTTATTGATTTTTCGGCCAGTTTTCGCTGTCGATAAGTGCGTGTTCACATACTTTACGAGTTTTTGTGAATTTTTGTGACGCTAAATTATTTTCAATATGCCAGTTAATACATTCGCGCGATTCATTAGAGCCGCTGATGCGGTTGTGAAGTTTGGGACACGGGTTAGCTCTTTGAAGGAGGAGAATTTAGATGTTTATTCTCTAAGGGCTCAGGTCGAAGAGGCGAAATCACTCTGGGAGAAAGTGAAAGAGAGGTATGAGGAGTGTTTAGACGATCTTCAGGAGGATTCAGATAAGGGAAAGGTAGAATCTGCTGACGGCAAGTATGAGGCAACTTATGATGCCTATATTCGTATTGTTTCCTCTATCGAAAGGAAAATAGACGGTCTAAAAGCCGTTCCTAGGGCGTCAACTCCTATACAGCAGGCCGATGTGGCGGATATTTCTGCTCGTTCTGGTAATGTGGATGTATCGGGAAATTCTCTTTTGTTAGGTGTTGACCATGGTGCGGTCCATAGTTTGGCTTTACCACCATGCGATATTGAGGTTTTCGATGGTGACTTTCAGTCTTGGCCAACATTTAGGGATTTGTTTACTGCTGTTTATGTAAAAAATTCCCGTCTGAGTGATATTGAGCGCTTGTGTCATTTGCTCAAAAAGACTAGTGGCGACGCCCGTGAAGTTGTAAGAAGACTTCCTCTCACTGATAGGAGTTTCGAGTTAGCTTGGAGGACGTTAAAGGAAACTTATGACAACTTGAGAATTTTAGTCAGCAATCAGTTGAAGCTTCTTTTTGACCTTCCGGTCTTAGACACCGAGACAAGTTCTGGGTTGAAGAACTTGCAGCGTGGTATAAATGCATGTATTTCGGCGATGGCTGTGAATAACGTTCCTACGAACGATTGGGATCCGATTTTGATATATTTGTGTGTGCAACGTCTACCGAAAATTAGTGTTACTTTGTGGGAACAGGGTATAAGTGATAAGTCTGCGTTGTCGTCTTGGGTGGACATGGATCGTTTTCTTACGGAAAGGATTCAGACACTCACGTGTCTCCGCGATTTGAAGGGTATCGATGCTTCGAAGAAAACTGATGGCAGGAAACTGCGAACGCATTTTACGAATGCAGCTCCGAAATCTTCGCCATCTAGGTCGCGTAATTCGCAATACACTTCTCATTCTTCTAGAGATTCCGTCGATAAGATGTGTATTCTTTGTCCACGACAAAGCCATCATCTTCGTGTTTGTCCGAGATTTAGGAATCTTTCTGTGAATGATCGGTTGACTGCTGTGAAACGGTACCGCTGTTGTTTCAATTGTCTATCTCGTAGACATGACGTTAACAACTGTGCTACATCTCGCAGTTGTGAGAAGTGTCAAGGAAGGCATCATACTTTGCTTCATCGCGATTCTTCCCGTTCTACGAATGTGGCGACTACGTCCTCGACAGTTTCGGCCGCTCGTCCTACGGATTCTAGCGGTTTGATTGACCCGCAGCCTTCCACTTCGTCTGGAATCGTGTCTGGTACTTCGGCCAGGCAAGTGTTTCATGTTTCCCAGAACAGGTCGGTACTATTAGGGACGGCTATGGTGAACATCGTTCATCAGGGTATGACGTACCCAGCTCGGGCTCTTATTGACCCAGCATCGGAAGCCTCCTTTATTACCGAAAAGATGCAAAAGTTGCTTAGAATTTCGACAACGAGTGCGGTGTCTTCAATATCGGGCGTGAATCAATCGGTTTCGATAACTTCTCGCGGTATTTGCCCTCTGAGTATAGGGTCACCCATAGATGGATCGGTCTTGGTAGAGGCGACTGCGTTGGTCCTGCCTAAGATTTCTGGGAATTTACCGTCTTTCCAAGTGAGTCGGAATTATATGTCACGTTTGCCTAATTTACGTTTAGCTGATCCTAATCTGTTCGATAGTCGTCCGGTTGATCTATTGTTGGGGGCAGACGTGTATCCCAGAATTATATTACAGGGGGTTCGGTCTGGTATTTTAGGATCGTTGATTGCTCAACAGACAGTCTTCGGTTGGCTCATTACTGGTTCAATTCCCACTTCTAATGTGACGGTTTTTTCAACGACTGTTGAATTTATGGAAGAAGATGGTCTTGACAAGACTCTTCTTCGGTTTTGGGAATTAGAGGACTTACCAAGACGGGCAATTTGTTCTCCCGCAGATAAATTTTGTGAAGAAAATTTTAAGAATACCACATATAGGGATTCCGATGGAAGATACGTAGTGACTCTTCCGATAAAACCCGAATTAAAGGGACAAGTTTTGCTTGGACATTCGCGGACAAGTTGTTTGAAGCAGTTTATTCGTGGTGAGGCTTCGCTTTTACGAAAGCCTGAAACAAAATTAATGTATGACGGGGTGATTAAAGAATATTTGGACTTGCAACATATGAGACCAGTGTCGTCGACTTCTCCTGCAGATCAAACTGTGTGTTATTTGCCACACCACCCGGTAATCAATCCGGACAAATTGACGTCCAAACTTCGAGTTGTCTTTAATGCTTCGCATAAGACCTCAAATGGTAAAAGTCTGAACGACATTCTTTATGTGGGACCCACATTACAATTGGAATTGGTTCATTTGATTTTGAGGTGGAGATTTTTCAGATATGTTTTTAATTGCGACATCACACAGATGTACCGCCAAATTAGGGTAAATTCGGCCCATACTTCTCTGCAGCGAATTGTCTTTAGGGACTCCCCACAAAAAGATGTACAAGACTATGAGCTGCAGACCGTGACATTTGGAGTGAATTGTGCTCCCTATTTAGCCATACGGACGTTATTGCAATTGGCCGATGACTCCGAAGATGAATATCCCCACGCGGCACATATTCTACGAAGGTGCATGTACGTGGATGATGTTTTGACAGGGTACCATAACGTGGATACTGCTGTTGAATCTAGGGATCAATTGATTAGGGTATTATCATCGGCAAAGTTCGAACTGAGGAAGTGGACTTCTAATGAGCTAGCCATTTTGGAATCGCTTCCGGCTGACCATTTGGTTGACGCCAAATTACTGGCATTTGTTGAGGCCAGTAGTTCGAAACCGTTGGGTATTAGGTGGAATGCGCAGTTGGACTTATTTTATTTTGAGATGAAACCGATTGAGCGAAAATCTCGGTTTACGAAGAGAGAGGTTTTATCGGCTATAGCTAGGCTATTTGACCCTGTTGGCTGGCTGGGGCCAGTTATTATAGTGGCGAAGATAATTATGCAACAGGTTTGGTTGGATAAGATAGGATGGGACGAGTCTCTTCCGTTACAAACTGAGCGACAATGGCGAAAGTTTGTCGAGACCTATCAGGATGTGAATCACGTTCGTATTCCTCGATGGGTCAATTACTCCACAGACTGTGAAGTAGAATTACATGTTTTTTCCGACGCCTCGGAAAAAGCATACGCGGGGGTAGTATATGTTCGTGTGGTTACGCCGCAGGGACAAATCTTCACCCATTTGCTATCTTGTAAGACTAAGGTAGCCCCCATCAAATCTATATCTTTGCCACGATTGGAGCTTTGTGGGGCAGTTTTGGCCTCCGAACTTTACAAGTCTATAGCCAGGGAGCTAGATATTGAGTTTCGCCGTGTTTATTGTTGGACGGATTCTACGATCGTCCGCTCTTGGCTTCGAAAGACGCCATCTACGTGGTCTACTTTCGTTGCGAATCGCGTATGTAGGATTCAGGAGAATACTGGGGGACAGAATTGGTACCATGTTCGCTCTGAGGACAATCCGGCCGACTTGGGAAGTCGCGGAGTGTCGCCTGCAGAGTTGGCGGTTTCGTCGCTTTGGTGGCATGGACCAGAGTGGCTCTGCTCAGATAGTTCTCAGTGGGATATAAATGATTTCACCCCTCTTGAGACTGACGTTGAGGTACGGGCGGTCAAGACTCACGCATCGTTTTTTACGAACTATGAGGACATTTTAGAGAGATTTTCTTCGTTAGATAGGGCTCTACGAGTCATCGCATATATATTTAGCTTTTATCAAAGGACCCATTATTCACATGCTAGTCGAAATGTGTATCACGGCACGACGTTGACGGCAACCGAATTAAAGGCAGTGAGATTACGTCTAGCTGTTCTTTCTCAAAGGGCTCATTATCCAGATGAGTACGGTTGTTTGATGGAAAAGAAACCGTTACGTTCCAGGAGTTCCTTGTTGTCATTGAATCCATTCCTGGATGAGGAGGGGGTTATGAGGTTGAATGGTCGTTTGAGTAGGTGTCCTACCCTGTCGTATAGTGAGCGACATCCAATTATAGTGCCGTATAATAGTAGATTCGCTAGGTTACTAGTGAAATATGTTCACGACATATCTATTCACGGAGGGAACCAGTTGGTTCTACGTCTTATTCGGATTGAGTATTGGATTCCTCGTTTAACATCTTTGATTAGATCGACTATTAACCGGTGTAAACGGTGTCTGTTGGATAGGAAGAAGTCTTGTACGCAGATCATGGCGGCTCTCCCACCGGAGAGAACTGTACTTACCAGACCGTTTACTACGACTGGCGTTGATTTTGCGGGGCCTTTCGAAATTAAGTCATTTATAGGGCGCGCATGTAAGATAACAAAGGGTTATGTTTGCGTGTTTGTATGCTTTTCGACGAAGGCCATACACTTGGAAGCCACATCAGACTTGTCTACGACAACGTTTCTGGCCGCTTTTCACAGATTTATATCTCGACGCGGTTGTCCCAAGACCATTTTTTCGGATAATGGTACAAATTTTGTAGGCGCTTCACGCGAAATGGAAAAGGATTTGAGATGTGTTTTTAAAGAAGGATGTGATAAGGTGTGTTCCGCATACCAGTTTCAGCAGCTTTCCTGGCAGTTTATCCCTGCCGGGGCGCCACATATGGGTGGTCTCTGGGAAGCTGCTGTCAAAAGCTTCAAGACGCATTTTAGGAAGCATGCATCAGGATTCAAATTTACATTTGAAGAGTTTTCGACTGTTCTTTCGAGAATTGAGGCTTGTTTAAATTCTAGGCCGTTGTGCCCAATGAGTGAACGTTCTCAAGAATTGGTAGCACTTACGCCTGGCCATTTTTTGGTAGGATCTCCGATCTTGGCGCCTCCTGAACAGTTAGAGGAGGAATCACCACTTCATTTGGTGCATCGATTTAGGAAAATGAAGGCGCTGTCGCAACAGTTCTGCTTACGGTGGAAAGAGGAATATTTGAAAAGCTTACAGAAAAGATATAAATGGAAATTTCCGCAGCGTGATATCGGAGTAGGGGACTTGGTAGTAATTCGTGATGAACAATTGCCTCCTACATCGTGGAAATTAGGTCGTGTGGATGACGTCCACCCGGGATCTGACGGTCGCGTTAGAGTTGCAGACGTGAGAACGGCAAACGGTGTTGTAAGACGACCGGTGGTAAAATTGGTCATACTGACCGAATAGTTTTCGATCGTTCATATAGTAAGCGTCATCTTTCTTTTCGCAGTACAATGGAAAATATGAGGGAAATTGTTAAGACTCTCCCTGACTACGAGGATGACGTCCCGATGTCCGATGAGGAAAAAGAGATTTTAGAAAATAATGTTGCACCGGTTCTTCGCGAGCCGTTACCAGCCATCGAGCAGGTCCCTGACGTCGGGATGACCCCAGTCGTCGCCTCTTCACCAGGGGTAGTACCGACGCAGAAAGTTGTCCCTCCGTCGGGGGCTGATACGGCTCCTGCTGACGTATCCGCAACCAACGTAGCCAAACCATCGTCATCCCCTACGGGGACTGCCCAAAAGAATTCAGGTGTGAATAAAAGAGGGCACTCGAATGTCTGTGTGTTGTGTATGCGAAGTCACAATCTACGGTCATGTCGCAAATTTTTGAACATGCGTTTGGAGCAACGATTGCGCACTGTAGTGTTGCATCGGGTATGTTCAAACTGTCTGGGCAGGTCTCACATGCGATCGACCTGCAATAGTCGCGAGAGGTGCCGCGAATGTGGAGATAGCCACCATACGCTGCTACATTCATTTGACCAGCAACAACGTCCATCCGCTCAAACCTTGTCGACGAGAAAGTCCAAGTCAAGTTCGTCCGTTAACTCGTCCGCGTACTGTATCACGAATACCGCTCCCATATCTGGTCCGATGTTGGTTCTACAACCAACCGTCACGCTTGGTCCCACTATAGTCCTCTTGCTTGTCTTGTCCGATCGTCGAATTCCTGTCCGAGCTGTCCTCGACCCGTGTGCGGGGTACAGTATGATTTGTAGCAGTTTAGCTCTCAGCCTACGGCTTATCTCAGCGATGACGTCGCATGACGCATTTTGTCCGCTTGTTGCTGTCTCCCGACACAATGCAGAAAGTAAATTGGTTTTTTCTGCCCGGGTAACAGACCTGACCCGTGTTGTCACCCCATCGTCGTCGGCTCCAGATACGATACGGGAACATTTCGAGTGTCTTCAGCTGGCCGACCCAAGGTTTTACCGTCCTTCCGGGGTGGGGTTGGTTCTAGGGCCCGATGTCTACGCACGGGTTCTAAAGACACAAATATTTTCGAGTCCTGGATTCCCATTGGCGCAGCTAACGATGTTTGGCTGGATAGTGTCAGGTCAATGCCAACCATAAGTGTCGTAGGTCATCCTGGCCAATAACCCAGACACTGCAGACCCTCCGGGTCAACGGCTCTACGAGCATTTAGTTAAGAAAGAATGAAGTTGGAAAAGATGAATACATGAACTAATAAAAAAAAAAAATTGCTCAATTTGAAAATGAAACTGACATCGCATTTTATATTTATTTTGATATTAAAATATTGTATGTAATGTCTATGTATTAATGAATTTCAATTACAACATAGCTGGATGTTGCAAGGCGGGCGGAATGTTTAAGTTCAAATTCGTAAGGTCAAAATTTATTCGTTAGATGGGGACTGAAAATCTTGTAAAATGACAATTTCCCACTCGTTAGAAAATGTACCCTAAGCTCTGGATGCAGCTCTGTGCTTTCAGCACAATTCGTTACATTTTTCTAACGAGTCGCGCCATCACTGTCTTGCGGCGTCTAAGCTTTTGTTATTATTCGTTACTGGATTTCGTCCGTCCAACGATTGTTTTGTAAAAGGTAAATTAATCTCCCAAAAAATTCAATAAAATTACGTTTTATTGAAACATTATTGAAAAGAAAAACTAAATCCTTGTGTTTTTATTTATTTTATTTCTCGGTGCTACGCATTCACAAATGTTATAACGAATTTACCATACCCCTTCATTTAAAATAGTATTCATTACCAACAAAAGAGTAACATTCCACACATATTTATATTTAAAATGTTTGGTTATTGCTACAGGCATAGTGGGGTGAACGTTCAGTATTACACTTCTTGCAAAGCACTGAAGTTAGAGTTCCTTTCTTGTATATGCCCTCGGCTTTCTAGCATTACAACTTCTTGGCATTCCAGCATTATTGTAAGCTGCTCCTTGGTATAATTTTGCTTTACATTCATACTATACGCTTACATGAAATAAAAGAAATATATATTTTTTATGGTGACATTGTTATGGTCAAGTATGTGTTTTTCTATTGTTACCTCATAAAATGTTACATATTATGTGTTTCCTGTTGCTGGTTTTTTGATATCTTGTTACATTTACTGAAAACCCTGAACACTGAACCCTGAAGAAGTTTTGTAAATGTCTTTTGGTTGTCCTCCACACGATTCACACGTAGAGTAAAAATAATGGGCAACGATATTCCTGTATGACGCTTACAAAAGACTAAAAATGAACCAACGTCACACAGAAACGACATTAAAAGATATTACCTTGATCCAGAGAAGTATTAAGAAAATATATTACCGCGTTCCAATCGTTTTCATAGAAGCTGGCCTCAAGAAATGTGACATATTTTCGGAAAGTTTTGAAGTGTTTTATGAAGATTATAGAGGTACAACGTTACCACGGTTACCACAATTGGTACAATTCTACCAAAAATGCTAGATTTTTTACCGTTTGATAGACTGGTAGAGTCTTGATGTTTTGGTAGATTTTGCAAAATATTCCTCTCTAAAAAATTTTCTATAGAAATAAAATTTTGACAAAATTTTTTTAAGGAATAAAATTTTGACAAAGCTTCCTATAGAAATAGAATTTTGACAAAATTTTCGATAGAAATAAAATTTTGACACAATTTTCTATAAAAATAAAATTTTGACACAATTTTCTATAGAAATAAAATTTTGACAAAATTTTCTATAGAAATACAATTTTGACAAAATTTTCTATAGAAATAAAATTTTGACAAAATCTTCTATAGAAATAAAATTTTGACAAAATATTCTATAGAAATAAAATTTTGACAAAAAATTCTATAGAAATAAAATTTTGGGCAATTTCTCTATAAAAATAAAATTTTGGCTAAATTCTCTTAAGAAATAAAATTTTGGCCAGATTTTTCTATATATAGACAAAATTTTCCGAAGAACTAAGTTTTTTTCAAAAATTTCTTTAGAAATAAAATTTTGACAAAAGTTTATATAGAAATAAAATTTTAACAAAATTTTCTATAAAAATAAAATTTTGACAAAATTTTCTATATAAATAACATTTTGACAAAACTTTTTATAGAAATAGAATTTTGACAAAGTTTCCTATAGAAATAGAATTTTGAAAAAGTTTCCTATAGAAATAAAATTTTGACAAAATTTTCTATAGAAATAAAATTTTGACAAAATTTTCTATAGAAATAAAATTTTGACAAAATTTTCCGAAGAAGTAATTTCTTTTCAAAAATTTCTTTAGAAATAAAATTTTGACAAAATTTTCTATACAAATAAAATTTTGACACAATTTTTATAGAAATAAAATTTTGACACAATTTTCTATATAAATAAAATTTTGACACAATTTTCTATAGAAATAAAATTTCGACAAAATTTTTTATAGAAATAAAATTTTGACAAAATTTTTTATAGAAATAAAATTTTGACAAAATTTTTTACAGAAATAGAATTTTGACAAAATTTTCTATAGAAATAAAATTTTGACAAAATTTTCTATAGAAATAAAATTTTGACAAAATTTTCTATAGAAATAAAATTTTGACAAAATTTTCTATAGAAATAAAATTTTGACAAAATTTTCTATAGAAATAAAATTTTGACACAATTTTCTATATAAATAAAATTTTGACACAATTTTCTATAGAAATAAAATTTCGACAAAATTTTCTATAGAAATAAAATTTTGACAAAATTTTCTATGGAAATAACATTTTGACACAATTTACTATAGAAATAAAATTTTGGGCAATTTTTCTATAAAAATAAAATTTTGGGCAATTTTTCTATAAAAATAAAATTTTTGCTAAATTCTCTATAGAAATAAAATTTTAGCCAAATTTTTCTATAGAAATTAAATTTTGACAAAATTTTCCGAAGAAGTAATTTCTTTTCAAAAATTTCTTTAGAAATAAAATTTTGACAAAATTTTCTATACAAATAACATTGTGACAAAATTTTTTATAGAAATAAAATTTTGACACAATTTTCTATAGAAATAAAATTTTGACACAATTTTCTATAGAAATAAAATTTCGACAAAATTTTCTATAAAAATAAAATGTTGGCTACATTCTCTATAGAAATAAAATTTTGGCCAAATTTTCTATAGAAATAAACTTTTGACAAAATTTTCTAAAGATATAATATGTTGACAAAATTTTGATGAAATTTTGGCCAAATTTTCTATAGAAATAAAATTTTGACAAAATTTTCCGAAGAAATAATTTTCTTTGTTTCAAAACTTTCTTTAGAAATAAAATTTTGACAAAATTTTTTATAGAAATAAAATTTTGACAAAATTTTCTATAGAAATTAAATTTTGACAAAATTTTCAACAGAAATAACATTTTGATAAAATTTTTTATAGAAATAAAATTTTGACACAGTTTTCTATAGAAATAAAATTTTGACAAAATATTGTATAAAAATAAAATTTTGACAAAATTTTCCATAGAAATAAACTTTTGGCTACATTCTCTATAGAAATAAAATGTTGGCCAAATTTTCTATAGAAATAAACTTTTGACAAAATTTTCTAAAGATATAATATGTTGACAAAATTTTGACGAAATTTTTGCCAAATTTTCTATAGAAATAAAATTTTGACAAAATTTTCCGAAGAAATAATTTTCTTTTTTTCAAAACTTTCTTTAGAAATAAAATTTTGACAAAATTTTTTATAGAAATAAAATTTTGACAAAATTTTTTTTAGAAATAAAATTTTACGTATTTTTGTGTGTTGTTGACCTAATTTTGACAAAATTTTCTATAGAAATAAAATTTTGACACAATTTTCTATAGAAATAAAATTTTGACAGAATTTTCTATAGAAATAAAATTTCGGCAAAATTTTCTATAAAAATAAATTTTTGGATACATTCTCTGTAGAAATAACAATTTGGCCAAATTTTCTATAGAAATAAACTTTTGACAAAATTTTCTATAGATATAATATGTTGACAAAATTTTGACGACGTTTGGCAGTAAAATTTTGGCCAAATTTTCTATAGAAATAAAATTTTAACAAAATTTTCTATAGAAATAAAATTTTGGCCAAATTTTCATAGAAATAAAATTTTGACACAATTTTCTATATAAATAAATTTTTGACACAATTTTCTATAGAAATAAAATTTCGACAAAATTTTCTATAAAAATAGAATTTTGACAAAGTTTTCTATAGAAATAAAATTTTGACCAAATTTTCTATAAAAATAAAATTATTATTTTTGGCGATATGGACCAATTTGTATGTGATTGGCTATATATAACTATAGATCGATATGGACCAATTTTGGCATGGTAGTCAGCTGCCATATTTTAGCGCAATGTACCATATTTCAACCGAATCGGATGAATTTTGCTCCTCCAAGAAGTTCCGGAGGTCAACTCTAGGGGTTAATTTATGTGGGCGCCATATATAATTATAGACCGATATGGATCAATTTTTGCATGGTTGTTAGATACCATATAATAACACCACGTACCACGTAAATTTCAACCGAATCGTATGATATTTGGTTCTCTAAAAGGTTCCGCAAGCCAATTCTGGGTTCGGTTTATATGGGGGCCAAAGGGCCAAAGGGACCATTTGCAATACTATCCGACCTACATCAATAACAACTACTCTTGCCAAGTTTCAAGTCGATAGCTTGTTTGGTTCGGAAGTTAGTGTGATTTCAACAGACGGACGGGCGGACATGCTTAGATCGTCACAGAGTTTCACCACGACCCAGAATTTATACTTTATGTAAGACATGGAGTCTTATATATTTCGATGCCACCGTGGTGCACTGGCCGCCTTGCTTACACAAGGTCTTGGGTTCGATTCCTGCTTCGACCGAACACCAAAAAGTTTTTCAGCGGTGGATTATCCCACCTCAGTAATGCTGCTGACATTTCTGAGGGTTTCAAAGCTTCTCTAAGTGGTTTCACTGCAATGTGGAACGCCGTTCGGACTCGGCTATAAAAAGGATGTCCCTTTTCATTGAGCTTAACATAGAATCGGGCAGCACTCAGTGATAAGAGAGAAGTTCACCAATGTGGTATCACAATGGACTGAATAGTCTAAGTGAGCCCGATACATCGGGCTGCCACCTAACCTAACGTAACCTAACACATACACCATTTTATGGTGGAAGGTATAAAAAGGAGTTTTTTTTTCAACACTTCATTTTAAAGACTTTTTTACTTGAAACATAGTGTAAGTTATACTTAAAGGACTTTGATAGTACATCAACCAATACCAAGATCATTAGTGTAAAGACAAAATCATTGGAACGGGCATGCCTTTTGCATTGTAGCTAAATTGATTAAGAATTTCACCACGACAAACAATATGTATACTTTCGGGTCTGAGACCAATGTATGTTATTTATGCGTTACAATCAATATGACAAAGTTGGTGGAGGGTAGAAAAATATGCCAATATAGAAGCACCGAAATGATATTCTAATTAGATTCTGCAATTTTTATAACTTTCTCTTATTTTTATCATTCAAATCCATAAAAAAGTCATTTTCAAAAATTTGTCATTTATATTGATAACAGCTTGCTACTTTGTGTCTCAAACAAAAGATAACATAATAGTATTAACAACTTAATTTGAATTAAATACATTTCTTTACATCTTTGACCTGATTTTATGGGTAAAGCGACTTTTTGCTATCACACAAGCTACAAAGCTTGCCCTCAATCGCGTATTCAATAACAAGAGCAATACAAAAACACAACAACATTAATAACAAACGAAACAAGTGGCCTTTGTGTGAATCGAACAGGCGGAAACGGAACTCCAATCAGCCATAAAGTTAACAACACTATCCACGAACATTGCGATAACACATACGAATATGTGTTTTCGCCAAACACACGCACGCACACACATTCGTACCCATATTCATTCATTGTGGGTGCAATGCTTGTATGCTTATACACTAATACGTGTGGTTTTATTTTCGATGAGTGAAAATAGCGAATTTCACGCCCACTTTTCACGCACATCAGGTCCAGACTAAGACCTCGGTGAATTTATTTTAAAAATAAACTTTTACCACAGTGAATGGAATAGCACAAACCGCAAGTATAAAGCAAGAGAAGCTGTGTGGACGGTACTGGTACTACAGGAAAGTGTTAGAGTGAACAAAAAGAGACCGACAAAGCCAAAACTACGAGAGTAAAACCCCATTATACAAAATGTTCAATTAAAATTGCTTTTATTCCATATTCCACTTGACACAAACACAGTGGGAAGATCTTGATTAGAAAGCATTTGAACAACAAAATATTTTGTATATTGTAGTTTGTTTTAGTTAAAAGCTTGATTGAAAAAAAAATATTATAAAACCAATAGCGTTCAATCCCAGTTTCGACCGAACATCAAAATGTTTTTCAAAAGCAAAAATGTCAAAAATAAAATCAACTTTGGGAATCAGTTTAGCTTTGTTCGAATTGACTACATTTGGTCCATTTTATAGCCTTCAAATAGTTGAATGTGTAAATTTTCAGCTGACTTCTTTGGCAAGTAAGCCTGATTATTTAGCTTATTGACAAATTGTTGGAATGACTTCTCATCGGATAAAACCAAATGTGGAAACTGGCAAATCCTTGCCTCATTCCAGTCTAATAGTTTTTTTGTGTCGGAGATCTCTTGAGCTTTTGGGAAATCCCATGGCTTTAGTCCATTCTCATTTTGCAATATTGTATTCGTTCTCGCAATATTTTCAGCAGACGAGTACGTTTTCTACCAACGAGATGTGGATTTCGATGAATTTTCTCAAAATTTTATTTCTATAAAAAATTTTCTCAAGAGCTTATTTCTACAGAAAATTTTCTCAAAAGTTTATTTCTAAAGAAATTTTTTTTTCTATTAACATTTCTCTCAAAATTTTATTTAAATAGCACATTTTCTCAAAATGTTATTTCTATTGAAAATTTTCTCAAAATTTTATTTCTACAGAAATTTTTTCAACATTTTATTTCAATAGTACATTTTGTCAAACTTCGATTTTTATTAACATTTCTCTTCAAATTTTATTTCTATAAAAATTTCGTCACAGTTGTATTTCTATAGAAAATATTGTCAAAATTGTATTTCTACAGCAAATTTTACCAAAGTTTTATTTCCACAGCAAATTTGGTCAAAATTTTATTTATATAGCAAATTTTGTCTATTAACATTTTTCTCAAAATTTTATTTCTGTCGAAAGTTTTGTCAAAATTTTATTTCTATAGAAAATTTTTTCAAAATTTTATTTCTGTCGAAAATTTTATCAAAATTTTATTTCTATAGAAAATTTTTTCAAAATTTTATTTCTATAGAAAATTTTATCAAAATTTTATTTCTATAGAAAATTTTGTATAAATTTTATTTTTATAGAAAATTTTGTCAAAGTTTTATTTCTATAGAAAATTTTATGAAAATTTTATTTCTATAAAAAATTTTGTCAAAATTTTATTTCTATAGAAACTTTTGTCAAAATTTTATTTCTATAGAAAATTTGTTCAAAACATTATTTCTATAGAAAATTTTGTCAAAATTTTATTTTTATAGAAAATTTTGTCAAAATTTTATTTCTATAGAAAATTTTGTGAAAATTTTATTTCTATAGAAAATTTTGTCAAAATTTTATTTCTATAGAAACTTTTGTCAAAATTGTACTTCTATGGATAATTTTGTCAAAATTTTATTTCTATTGAAAATTTTGTCAAAATTTTATTTCTGTAGAAAATTTCCGTAGAAAATTTTGTCAAAATTTTATTTCTGTAGAAAATTTGGTCAAAATTGTATTTCTATAGAAAATTTTGTCAAAATCTTATTTCTATAGAAAAATTTGTCGAAACTTTATTTCTGCAGAAAATTTTGTCAAAATTTTGTTTCAATAGAAAATTTTGTCAACATTTTATTTCTATACAAAATTTTGTTAAAATATTATTTCTATAGAAAACTTTGTCAAAATTTTATTTCTATAAAAATTTTGTCAAAATTTTATTTCTATAGAAAATTTTGTCAAAATTTTATTTCAATAGAAAATTTTGTCAACATTTTATTTCTATACAAAATTTTGTCAAAATATTATTTCTATAGAAAACTTTGTCAAAATTTTATTTCTATAGAAAATTTTATCAAAATTTTATTTCTATAGAAAATTTTGTCAAAATTTTATTTCTATAGAAAATTTTGTCAAAATTTCATTTCTATAGAAAACTTTGTCAAAATTTTATTTCTATAGAAAATCTTGTCAAAATTTTATTCGTAAAGAAAATTATCTCGAAATTTTATTTTGTAGAAAATTTTCTCAAAACTTTATTTCTGTAGAAAATTTTGTCAAAATTGTATTTCTATACAAAATTTTGTTAAAATTTTATTTCTATACAAAATTTTATTAAAATTTTATTTCTATAGAAAATTTTCTCAAAATTTTATTTCTGTAGAGAATTTTGTCAAGGTTGTATTTCTATAGAAAATCTTGTCAAAATTGTGTTTCTATAGAAAATTTTATCAAAGCTTTATTTCTATAGAAAATTTTGTCAAAATATTATTTCTATAGAAAATTTTGTCAAAATTTTATTTCTATAGAAAAATTTGTCTACATTTTATTTCTACACAAAATTTTGTTAAAATTTTATTTCTATAGAAAATTTTGTCAAAATTTGATTTCTATCGAAAATGTTGTCAACATTTTTTTTCTAAAAAAAGTCTAGTCAACAATTTATTTCTAAAGAAAATCTTGTCAAAATTTTATTTCTATAAAAATTTTGTCAAAATTTTATTTCTATACAAAATTTTGTTAA
This sequence comes from Haematobia irritans, assembly GCF_050003625.1. Taxonomy (NCBI): domain Eukaryota; kingdom Metazoa; phylum Arthropoda; class Insecta; order Diptera; family Muscidae; genus Haematobia; species Haematobia irritans. Next base: position 32,083,673 of record NC_134401.1, read on the forward strand.
AATGTTATTTCTATAGAAAATTTTGTTAAAATTTTATTTCTATAGAAAATTTTGTCAAAATCTTATTTCCATAGAAAATTTTGTTAAAATTTTATTTCTATAGAAAATTTTGTCAAAATTTTATTTCTATAGAAAATTTTGTCAAAATTTTATTTCTATAGAAAATTTTGTCAAAATTTTATTTCTATAGAAAATTTTGTCAAAATTTTATTTCTAAAGAAAATTTTGTCAAAATTTTATTTCTATAGAAAATTTTGTCAAAATTTTATTTCTATAGAAATTTTTGTCAAAATTTTATTGGTATAGAAAATTTTGTCAAAATTGTATTTCTGTAGAAAATTTTGTCAAAATTTTAGTTCTATAGAAAAGTTTGTCAAAATGTTATTTCTATAAAAAATCTTCTCAAAATTTTACTTCTATAGAAAATTTTGTCCAGAAATTTTATTCCTACAGAAAGTTTTATCAAAATTTTTATACCCTAAACCAAGGTATAATAAGTTTGATCGGCCAAAAAATGTGGCTACCAGAAATATTGATTTTAGACCCCATAAAATATATACCGATCGACTCAGAATCACCTCCTGAGTCGATCTAGCGCTTGGTGTCCGTCCGTCTGTCCATGTATTTGTTGTTCACAGGATTCCGATCGCAATTATTAATCGATTTTGATGAAATTTGGTACAGGGAGTTTTTTGGGAACAAGGACGAACGCTATTGAATTTGAAGAAATCGGATCAAATTTAGATATAGCTCCCATATATATGTATCGCCCGATTTCGACAAATGGGGTCACGTTGCGTTTGTTTTCAAACAGATCGTCACCAAATTTGGCAAAAGGTAATCTTTTTCATCGTTCTTCATGTCTGCAACATTTCATTTAAATCGGTTCAGATTTAGATATAGCTCCCATATATATGTATCGCCCGATTTTCCCAAATTTGGCCATAAAAACCTTATTTATTAAGCAATCTTACTAAAACTTGGCTTACTCTAATCTTTTATAGTACTGACAATATGTTCCAAAAATAATCGAAATCGGTTCAGATATAGATATAGCTCCCATATATATGTATCGCCCGATTTGGTCAAATTTGGCCGTAAAACCCTTATTTATCAACCGATCGTACTTAAAGTTGGCTAAATGTAATCTTCTATAGCTCTAACTGTATGTGCGAAATTTCATCGAAATCGGTTCAAATTTAGATATAGCTCCCATATATATTTATCGCCCGATTTTGAAAAATTTGCCCCTAATAACCTTATTTTTGACCATAGGGGCCTCATTTATTAACTGATCGTACTCAAATTTTACACAAAGTGACCTTCTGTGGTATCAATCATACCTGCAAAATATTATACAAATTGATTCAGATTTAGATATAGGTCCCATATATATGTATCGCTCGATTTTGTCATATTTGGCCATAATTCTCTTATTTATTAACCTATGTTATTCAAATTTCAAATTTCGATGTACTAGTTGATCGAATTTAGACTTACATGTAGTTCTTACGTAAATCTATTGCCCTATTTGCAGTAATTTGGATTTATTAACCACAACTAATTGACCGATTTCCTCTTTATACCCTGCTCCACACTGTGGAACAGGGTATTATAAGTTAGTGCATATGTTTGCAACACCCAGAAGGAGACGAGATAGACACATGGTGTCTTTGGCAAAAATGCTAAGGGTGGGCTCCTGAGTCGATATAGCGATGTCCGTCTGTCCGTGAACACATTTTTGTAATCAAAGTCTAGGTCGCAGTTTTAGTTCAATCGACTTCAAATTTGGCACAAGTATGTGTTTTGGCTCAGAATAGATCCCTATTGATTTTGGAAGAAATCGGTTCAGATTTAGATATAGCTCCCATATATATATATTTCGCCCGATATGGACTTATATGGCCCCAGAAGCCAGAGTTTTACCCTAATTTACTTAAAATTTTGCACAAGAAGAACAATTAGTACTATAGTCAAGTGTGCCAAATTTTATTGAAATCGGTTCAGATTTAGATATAGCTCCCATATATCTTTCGCCCGATATGGACTAATACGGTCCCAGAAGCCAGAGTTTTACCCCTATTTGGTTGAAATTTTGCACAGGGAGTAGAATTAGCATTGTAGCTATGCGTGCCAAATTTTGTTGAAATCGGTTCAGATTTAGATATAGCTCCAATATATAGCTTTCGCCCGATTTACACTCATATGACCACAGAGGCTAATTTTTTGCTCCGATTTAGTTGAAATTTTGCACAGGGAGTAGAATTAGCATTGTAGCTATGCGTGCAAAATTTGGTTGAAATCGGTTCAGATTTAGATATAGCTCCAATATATAGCTTTCGGCCGATTTACACTCATATGACCACAGAGGCCAATTTTTTGGTCCGATTTAGTTGAAATTTTGCACAGGGAGTATAATTAGCATTATAGCTATGCGTGCCAAATTTGGTTGAAATCGGTTCAGATTTAGATATATCTCCCATATATAGCTTTCGCCCGATTTACACTCATATGACCACAGAGGCCAATTTTTAACTCCGATTTAGTTGAAATTTTGCACAGGGAGTAGAATTAGCATTGTAGCTATGCGAGCCAAATTTGGTTGAAATCGGTTAAGATTTAGATATAGCTCCCATATATGTGTTTTTCTGATTTCGACAAAAATGGTCAAAATACCAACATTTTCCTTGTAAAATCGCCACTGCTTAGTCGAAAAGTTGTAAAAATGACTCTAATTTTCCTACACTTCTAATACATATATATCGAGCGATAAATCATAAATAAACTTTTGCGAAGTTTCCTTAAAATTGCTTCAGATTTAAATGTTTCCCATATTTTTTACTAACATTGTGTTCCACCCTAGTGCATTAGCCGACATAAATTTTGAGTCTATAGATTTTGTAGAAGTCTATCAAATTCTTCCAGATCGAGTGATATTTAAATGTATGTATTTGGGACAAACCTTTATATATAGCCCCCAACACATTTGACGGATGTGATATGGTATCGAAAATTTAGATCTACAAAGTGGTGCAGGGTATAATATAGTCGGCCCCGCCCGACTTTAGACTTTCCTTACAGGTTTTATTTAATATTAGACATTTCTGCTCAGATTGTGACAAGACACCCATAAACATGTACCCCCCTTTATGTTCTCCAAAACCTATACCAATGATACCCCACAAATGCTTATGTTTACTAATTCAGTAGGGGTGGTTTAGGGAATGATATAGTCGGCCCCGCCCGACTTTCTACTCACTTGTTTTCTATAAAATATTTTGGCAAAATTTTATTTTTATAAAAAATGTTGTCAAATTGATTTTTTTCTAAAGAAAATGTTTTTCAAAACTTTATTTCTATAGAAAATTTTCTCAAAAGTTTATTTCTATATGGCAGGCTCACTTAGACTATTATATAGCACAGTAATGAACTTCTATCTTATCACTGAGGGTTAAACTCAATGACTAGGGACCTACTTTTTATAGCCGGGCCCGAACGGCGTTCCACATTGCAGTGAAACCATTTAGAGAAGCTTTGAAACACTCAGAAATGTCACCACAATTACTGGGAGAGGATAATCCACCGCTGAATAACTTTGTTGTGTTTGATCGAAACTAGGTTTGAACCCCCGACCCTGTGTCTGCAAGGCGGGCATGCAAACCATTGCACCACGGTGGCTCTCATTTCAAAAGAAAATTTTGTAAAACTTTTATTTCTATAAAAAATTTGTGAAGTACCTCTTCGCTGGAGAGGAATATTTTGCAAAATCTACGAAAACATCAAAAATTCTATCAATGTACCAAACAGTCAAAAATCTATTTTTATTGGTAGAATTCTACCAACCGTGGTTGCAACTCTGCCTGTATCACGGTAAAGACAAATCACGAGGATTTATATATTGAATGTTCAGAAGCCTTTGTTAATATTTGATCATTGGCTATTGATTTTAATAGATCTCAAATTTGTTTTTTTGTTTGTCTTCAACGTAAATCAAATTCACCCCATTGTGCAATGCTAGTCACATACACACCACTGTTAATGTACCAAGGAAATTGGTAAAACGTGCCAAGAATTCGTTGGTGTCCCAACCAATTACATGCATTTCCTTTAACTGAATTGCCAAAAAGTTTTTGTCTTTTTCATTGAAGTAATGACACTGAATAATAACGAAAACAATAACTGGTTTTCAATTGCAAATATGTAGGGAGTCCTGCGAAATCTGACAACAAAGGAAGCGAATAATTTCCAAAGGACATAGTATTAGACAAAACTTTTATTGAAAAGGAAAACTCATATAATTAAATAATTGTTAACAAAAATAAAATTTAAAAATTAATTTAAGTTATATTTGTTAGCGAATATGAAGTCGACATGAAAGAAAAAAAAAGGTAATTGCAAAAATGTCCTTTAATTGAATTTATTGCGTATACTCCTATTTATAATTTATTGCGTATACCTTATAATATTTTCAATTTTTCTTATTATTCTGAAAGTTTTCTTCTTGATGTGGATAAAAAAAACACACAACCTCAAACACGCTCATAAACCCCATTGTAAGCTTTAAGCAATATTTCCATTTCACAATGAGTTTCAATAATATTTCCATGAAATTTTCCACTCAATTTAAGTACAATGGATTGACAAAGAATCCATTATAATGGAGCCGAGTTGCCATGACTGAAGCGTTTCGTAACGAATATTGATGACACAATTTGCAGCAATGGTATGGATAACAATATTACCAGCAGCATAAACCATGAAGTCGATGCCACTCAAGATTCTGGAAAGACGGGACAAAGGTGCCACAAAGAATATCGTTCTTATGCAACCGTTAATTAACTGAAATTGAGATATGAGTTTTGCAATTGTTAATGAAGGGTAAGAATATTCGGACAGTTCGAATTGGAGAAAACAAATTGAATTTTCAGAAGCGATTTCAAAGGAAATGAAATAATTATATGAAAATGCAAAAAAAAAAAAAATAAATGTCATTAATAAAATTACATACATAAAAAAAATTATATTGTCATAAGTCTAAAGATTTCGTGTACTCAAAATGCGAATGACTATTTATGGACAGATTTTTTCTGATACAATTGCAATACATATTGATAAATTAGCTTAAACTAATGAGCTTAGATTTAGACCCTTGAAGTAAACCCGATTATTTTGGAATTGCTTCCCACCGATGAAAATAAAATTCGGTAACTAACCACTTTCGCTCAAAACTAAATTAAACTGAAAAGAGCCAAGCAATTGCTTCTCTTGAGCGAAAGTGGCTTGTTACCGAATTTTATTTTCTTTGGTGGGAAGCCATAATAATCGGGTTTACTTGGTAAAGAGGTCAGCTGAAAATCACAACACCTTCGATGTTTAATGGCGCGTAAATGCAGAATATTATCGGCAAAATGACAAACATTTCGGCCCTAGACTAAGGACATTCTGACGGGACTCAGCACGCATCAAGTAAGAATGGCTTAAAAAGGTGGCTATTCACTTCAATCTTTGGATCTCAATCTGTTGGTCTTTTGGGGCATTCGCATTTTGGGGAGTAATGCTGGCACTAAAAAAATATCAAGGTATCGTTATCTCAAGATGGCGCTTCGGGAAAGGGGTACGAAGGGGAAATTGGCCAAACTATGGCTTAGCCACTTTCATGAGTGGCTCTGCGATATTTTGATTGACAGATTGGCCGGATCGGATTAAATTGTCTGCTCTAAGAGACTCCGGAGGTCAAAACTTGGGGTTCGGTTTATATGGGGAATATACATAATTATGGACCGATATGGATAATTTTTGCACAGTTGTTAGATACCGTGAGGCAATGGTTAGTATGCCCGCCTTGCATACACAAGGTCGTGGGTTCAATTCCTGCTTCAACCGAACACCAAAAAGTTTTTCAGCGGTTGATTATCACACCTCAGTAATGCTGGTGACATTTCTGAGTGTTTCAAAGCTACTTTAAGTGGTTTCACTGCAATGTGGAACGCCGTTCGGACTCGGCTATAAAAAGGAGGTCCCTTGTCATTGAGCTTAATATGGAATCGGGCAGCACTCAGTGATAACAGAGAAATTCACCTCTGTGGTATCACAATGAACTGTATAGTCTAAGTGAGCCTGATACATATAGTAACACCACGTACCAAATTTCAACCGGATCGAATGAATTTTTCTCCTTCAAGAGTTTCAATCTGGGTATCGGTTTATATGGGGGCTATATATAATTACGGACCGATATGGACCAATTGTTGCATGGTTGTTAGAGAACATATGCTAACACTACGTAGCCAATTTTAACAGGATCGGATGAATTTTCCTCCTCCAAGTGGCTCCACAATCCAAATCCGGGGGTCGGTTTATATGGGAGCTATATATAATTATGGACCTATATGGATCAATTGTTGCATGGTTGTTAGACACCACATACTACCACTACGTACAAAATTTGAACAGGATCGAATGAATTTTTCTCCTCCAAGAGGCTCCGGAGGTCAAATCTGTGGAGCGGTTTATATGGGGCCTATATATAATTATGGACCGATATGAACCAATTGTTGCATGGTTGTTAGAGACCACATACTACCACCACGTACCAAATTTCAACAGGATCGGATGAATTTTTCTCCTCCAAGAGACTTCGGAGGTCAAATCTGTGGAGCGGTTCATATGGGGGCTATATATAATTATGGACCTAGGTTAAAGTGGCAGCCCAGGTCCATAATTATATATGGTTGTTAGAGACCATATACTAACATCACGTAATGCTATGCTAATACTACGTACCAAATTTCAACCGGATCGGATTAAATTTTCTGCTCCAAGAGGCTCCGGAGGTCAAATCTGGCGATCGGTTTATATGGGGCCTATATATAATAATGGACCGATATAGACCAATTGTTGCATGGTTGTTAGACACCACATACTACCACCACGTACCAAATTTCAACAGGATCGGATGAATTTTTCTCCTCCAAGAGACTTCGGAGGTCAAATCTGTGGAGCGGTTCATATGAGGGCTATATATAATTATGGACCGATATGAAAAAATTTTTCTTGGTTATTAGAGCCCATATACTAACATCACGTAATGCTTTGATAATACTACGTACCAAATTTCAACCGGATCGGATTAAATTTTCTCCTCCAAGAGGCTCCGGAGGTCAAATCTGACGATCGGTTTATATGGGTCCTATATATAATTATGGACGGATATGGACCAATTGTTGCATGGTTGTTAGATACCACGTACTACCACCACGTACAAAATTTTAACAGGATCGGATGAATTTTTCGCCTTCAAGGGGCTCCGGAGGTCAAATCTGTGGACCGGTTTATATGGGGGCTATATATAATTATGAACCGATATGAAAAATTTTTTTCTTGGTTGGTAGAGACCATATACTAACATCACGTATCACATTTCAACCATTTCGTTCGGAAGTTAGCGTGATATCCACAGACGGACCGACGGACGTGGCTAGATTGACTTAGAATTTCACCACGACCCAGAATATACACAGTAATCCCTCGATTTACGTCGCCTCGGTTTACGTTGTTTCGATTTACGTCGTCAAATTTGTTGTTTCATTCAGCTTCGATTTACGTCATCGATTTTTTTGCCAACTTTATAAGAAACGGTGGATTATCCCACCTCAGTAATGCTGGTAACATTTCTGAGGGTTTCAAAGCTTCTCTAACTGGTTTCACTGCAATGTGGAACGCCGTTCGGACTATAAAAAGGAGGTCCCTTGTCATTGAGCTTAACATGGAATCGGGCAGCACTCGGTGATAAGAGAGAAGTTCAACAAAGTGTTATTACAATGGACTGAATAGTCTAAGTGAGCCAGATACCTCGGGCTGCCACCTACCCTAACCTAACCAAACCTAGAGGTTATATACTAACACCACGTACCAAATTTCAACCGGATCAGATTAAATTTTCTCCTCCAAGAGGTTCTGGAGGTCAAATCTGGGGATCGGTTTATATGGGGGCAATATATAATTATGGACCGATATGGACCAATTGTTGCATGGTTGTTAGCAACATATACTAACACCACGTACCAAATTTCAATCGGATCGGATGTAATTTGCGTCTCTAAGAGGCTCCGCAAGCCAAATCAGGGGGTCGGTTTATATGGGAGCTATATATAATTATGGACCTAGGTTATAGTGGCAGCCCGATTAAGATTCAGGCTCACTTAGACTATTCAGTCCATTGTGATAAATTATGGACCTATATGGACCTATATGGACCAATTGTTGCATGGTTGTTAGAGACCTCCAAGAGGCTCCGGAGGTCAAATCTGTGGACCTATTTATATGGTGGCTATATATAATTATGGACCTATATGGACCAATTCGTGCATGGTTGTTAGAGAACATATACTAACACCAAGTACAAAATTTCAATCGGATCGGATGTAGTTTGCTTCTCTAAGAGGCTCCGCAAGCCAAATCGGGAGGTCGGTTTATATGGGAGCTATATATAATTATGGACCTATATGGACGAATTGTTGCATGGTTGTTAGAGACCACATACTGCTACCACGTACAAAATTTGAACAGGATCGGATGAATTGCGTGATTTCAACAGATGGACGGACGGAAGTTGCTAGATGGACTCAGAATTTCACCACGAGAATATATATACTTTATGTGGTCTTAGAACAATATTTCGATGTGTTACAAATGGAATGACAAAGTTATGGTGGAGGGCATAAAAAACTACAGAATAAATTAAAATTTGTTTCCTAGAATCAAGTACGCCAAACTTAAATTTAAAATCGATTTGTGTCTTAAATCTTACTCCTATCGTTTGTCATTTTCTTTGGGGTGAGAGAATTATTTGTTTGCGTGTATACTTATAAAATACCTCTAACTCAAAATTTATGTTACAACAAAATATATCTCATTTTTAAAATACCAAAAAAAAAATCAAAATTTCAATTAAATAGGCAACGCTGCATCGCCACGCTTATAAATTCTAATTCATTCATTTTCCTCCATACTGAAATACAAATTTGTGCCAACATGTGATAATAGTTCGCTTAAATAACAACATCATTGTAAACTTTACCCAAACTTCAGTTTCGATTTTGTCTCTCTTACCTTTATCCGCTGGGGGAAATCACGTCCGAAAAACATTTTCCGGACCGCATCACACACATGTTGGGTTTATGTTAAGCCGAATTCAGCTTTACACATGCTATGGAATTTTTAAATTGGAACACTTTCATGGATTTCGTTTAATTGTGAATATGGTAAAAACGGTTGGCAGCAAACGTGAATGTATTTTTTTTAATGGAAAGTATTCCACAATAACATAGAAGCATTTGGTCCATGGGGGTTGGCCATTTCAATTTAAGAACGTCGAAACAACCCGTGAGACCAAATGGCATCAAGCCTTTGACACCCAACTCACATGTAATGTGCATATATTCAAAAGTACTATCGTTCAAAACACACATGTAACTAGTTTTTATTTGCCATAATTTGGAAAAATTTTTTGAACTTTAAAACTTTCATTTTTTTGTTTTGTTTTGTGAGTTGCCCCACAGCAGACTGGCGGAAACGGAAACACCTGTTTAAACTATTTGCCAATATTAAAAACTGTAATAGTTCTCTCAACTATTTTATAACACTTTCAAGTAAACTTTTCAATTTAAATTAATAACAACTAGAAACTACATTAAGCTCGGTTACGATTATACACACATTTACACCTTCTTTTATAAATCTCGAAAATTATATGGGATAAATTTTCACCGGAACGGATAAAAACGAGGATTACAAAAAATTATAGACAAAACATGTGGTCAATTAAAAAAGTAAGAAAGGGTTAATGGCGGGCGTAGTTTTCAAAAGAGAGTTGAAAGATGCTAAAACCCAAAAACCAAATATTATATTTGAATCGGTTTTATGTAGTTCATTCATTTGGTAGTTATCGTGGTGTAATGGTTAGCATGTCCGCCATACATAAAAAGGATCATGGATTCAATCCTAGTTTCGACTTTACGACGGTATAATACGTATGTCGCAAAAGACGTAAACATAATGTAAAAAACCACCTAAGTAAAAAACCATCAGCGAATGACTAGCTACAATTTTGAAAAATTTTAATTACTATGGAAATTGGCTCTAATAAGCCAAAACGTGATTTTATAAAATTCTCTCTAAACAAAAAATCACTTTTGCAAGACTCAAGTAGTCTTCCTTCCTTCCAGTTTCTGCAGAAATTTTGGAAAGAAAGGATGAGCGAATACCGACCGTCACGTTTACTGCACCATCAAGTACCCAGCAAAAAAATTTGGAAGTTCTTCCAAAGGCACAACTTTAAAAGCACTTCCAGAAGATGCACTCCCAATGATGTTCTTTATTTTAACTATTCAGGAAGTTATTTTAATTCATTTTTTTATAATTTGGTTTTTTCATACTTTTAATTGGTAATTTTAACTTTTTTTGTTTCAAATAGGTTAAAAACAGAGTAAGAATTCATAAAATGGTACAAATCATTTAAATTTTGTCAAAAAAATGCTAAATCCAATCTGAAAAAATTGTGCATTTTTGAAAATATTTGAGGTCAAACGTTTCCGACAAGCGTTAGTATCCATTAAAAATTATAAAAAATATAAAAAAAATTTTTATTTGACAAAATATCACAGATTTTTTTAATTTACATCCAAAACATTGAATTCGGATCACACCTAAAGAAGTGATGCAAATTCAGTGCAACTGCTGTTGAAATGGAGGACTTCCGTCCTATGACAATCCCATGCTAAATTCATAGCTTCTGCGTCAATTTTGCACCACTTCCGGATCCAAAAAGAACATTTTCATTACTTTTTTGCGACGCTTTTTTTGATGGGTAGTTCATTGTAATTTCGGCTTGGAGTCTCCAATTGAAATAACTCTATTCTCAAGTTTTTTTTAAATCGTTAATAACTTTATGAACATTCCTGGAATTCAAATTTCTTCGCACATATCATCATCTTGGATATCATTTTTTGTATTTATTGAGTTTGGTTCCTGCACAACAAGACTCAAGGTTAGGTTAGGTTAGGTTAAAGTGGCAGCCCGATTAAATTTCAGGCTCACTTAGACTATTCAGTCCATTGTGATACCACATTTAACTAAAAGTAACTATTACATATGGGCACTTCTAGTCTTAACCACTGAACCTTCTCTATTATTTACTTTTGTGGAACCAACCAGATTGCTCCAAAAACATTAACAAACTGCTTAAGTTAACGTTTTCCAGGTCAGCCAGTAATCTAAAGCTATATGCTCCTAAAATTCGCTTACGCCTTACACAAAAAGCAGGACACTCACACATGAGGTGTTTAATTGATTCCTTTTCCTCCACGTCATGACAGCTTATACAATAGTCATTATACTTCGCACCTATAGTTTTTGCAAATTCGCCTATCAGGCAGCTACCCGTTATAGCAGATATTAGGAGTGCTATCTGACGCCTTGAGAACACTAGCATATCTAGTGTGCGGTTTAAGTTTAAATGGGGCCATATTTGCTTGGTGTCGTTATAACCCTTGCAATTTTCCCATCGAATATTGGCCATCATAACAGCCTTCTCACGCAGTAAGAGCTTGCAGGTGGCCAGAGGCATACCAACAGATTCTAGTTCCCCTGGAATATGTAAGGTAGTTCCTAGCCTTGCTAACACATCTGCTTCACAGTTCCCCGGTATGTTCCTATGACCAGGCACCCATATTAGGTGAATATTGTACTGCTCAGCCATCTCGTTGAGAGATTTGCGGCAGTCTATGGCCGTTTTTGAGTTAAGGAACACAGAGTCCAAGGATTTTATTGCAGGTTGACTGTCTGAGTATATATTAATGCCAATATTTGTTGGAACATTACTTCTCAGCCAATTCACCACCTCTCTTATTGCCAATATTTCAGCCTGAAAAAACACTACAGTGATTAGGTAATCTTTTCGCTATTCGAATTTCCAGATCTTTAGAATATACTCCGAACCCCACTTGTCCATTCAATTTGGAGCCATCAGTATAGAAATCTATATATCTTTTATTCCCCGGGGTCTGTGTACACCACGCCTCACTGTTGGGAATTAGAGTTTCAAACTTTTTGTCGAAAAGTGGTTTTGCCAGGGTGTAATCCACTACGTTAGGCACATCTGGCATTACTTTGAGGACCGAACTATGACCGTACATTTTTTCCGACCACAGCGATAGCTCGCGCAACCGCACAGCCGTTGTTGCAGCTGACTGTTTGGCCAAAATGTCTAAAGGCAATAGATGTAGCATGACATTAAGGGAGTCTGTTCCTGTCTTACTAAATGCGCCTGAGATACATAAGCTCGCCATACGCTGAACTTTATCTAAACAAGTCGGTTTCAGAAGTGCCGGCCACCAGACTACAACACCATATAGCATTATAGGTCTAACCACTGCCGTGTATAGCCAATGCACAATTTTTGGTCTTAGTCCCCACTTTTTCCCTATTGCCTTTTTGCACGAGTACAAAGCTACCGTGGCTTTTCTCGCCCTCTCTTCAATATTAAGCCTAAAATTCAGCTTCCTGTCCAAAATAACGCCAAGGTATTTTCAACACTCACCAAAGGGAATTTCAGTACCCCCTAAGGAAATGGGCCTAACCGTGGGAGTTTTGCGATCTTTGCAGTACATGACTATTTCTGTCTTTGCTGGATTTACACCAAGACCATTATCTTTCGCCCATTTCTCAGTCATCCGGAGAGCTCTCTGTATAATATCTCTGATTGTGGATGGGAATTTTCCCCTGACTGCTAGCGCCACATCATCTGCGTATGCCACCACTTTTATCCTTTCTTTTTCTAGAGAAACCAGAAGGTTGTTTATAGCAACATTCCAAAGAAGAGGTGATCGAACTCCTCCTTGGGGAGTGCCTCTGTTCACATACCTTTGTATGTTTGCTTGCCCTAGTGTGGCTGAAATACGTCTCTTTATTAGAAGTTCGTCTAACAGCCTAAGTATACCTGGATCAACATTCAGAGTTGTCAGTCCATTTAATATCGAGCTCGGATGGACATTATTGAACGCCCCTTCGATGTCTAGAAACGCCACGATTGTGTATTCTTTGACAGATAGTGAGCTTTCAATAAAGCTGACCAGTTCATGCAATGCGGTCTCAGTAGACCTGCCCTTCGAGTATGCATGCTGTCGTTTCGAGAGCAAACTTGAATCCACGCTAGTTCTAAGATACATGTCTATCATCCTCTCCAGGGTCTTAAGTAGGAATGAGGATAAGCTGATTGGTCGGAAATCCTTCGCACTCGAGTGAGAGGCTTTTCCTGCTTTAGGTATGAAGACGACTTTTGTTTCCCTCCACTTTTCTGGAATATATGCTAAGTTTACACATTGTTTATATATCACCGTCAACCAGGGGATAATTCTTTCAGCCACTGCCTGTAACTCCGCCGGAGTAATTCCATCAGGTCCGGGGGATTTGAATGGTCCAAAGCTATTTAAAGCCCATTTTATTCTAGATTCCGACACAATTTCCTCGATAGGAAGTGATCGCCGAGCCTCTGTTACACCGCCGGAACATGGTTCAACCGTCTGATTTCCAGGGAAGTGTGTGTCCAAAAGTACCTCCAACGTCTCCTCACTGGACGTTGTCCAATTTCCCTCCGATGTTTTAATGAAACCTGGAGCGGTGTTAGTGGATGCTAGTACCTTCCGTAGTCTGGAAGCCTCTGACGTATTCTCAATAATGCTACAGTAATCATCCCAAGAGTTTTGTTGAGACCTTCTCAGTTCTCGTTTATATTCTCTCAGATTCATCTTGTAAGTGTCCCAATCCTCCGGAGCTCTTGTGGACTTTGCTTTGTTAAAGAGCTTCCTGCAGGATTTCCTCATATTACTTAACTCCGTAGTCCACCATGGCGGCCGATTTTTTCCCCTTGGCTTTCCTCTAGGGCAAGCAGCTTTCAGTGAAATGTTGAAGGCCTTCGTAATCCGCTCCACTGCGTGTTCGATATCTTGCACAGTGCTCATATTTGTCTCCGGCATTTCCGGTATCATCAAATTGAACGATTCCCTATACCTATTCCAATCAGCTTTCCTAACATTTGGCGGAAATATGGTCTTTGAAGTACGAACAGCCAATCTGAAACTGATGTAGCGATGATCTGAGAAGCTATGTTCCCTCAAAACTTGCCACTCAGATATCTTATCATTCAGTTCCGGAGAGGTCAACGTTACGTCCAAAACCTCTTGTCTGTTCCTGGTGACGAAGGTTGGTGCATCTCCCTTATTGCAAACTACCAGGTTAGTACGCAAAATAAACTCTATTAGCGACTCTCCCCTTGCATTAGTATCACTACTTCCCCAAATACTATGATGTGCATTTGCATCGCATCCCATAATGAGTTTTGTCTTTGTTTTTAGTGACTCCTCAACTAAGGTCTTAACGGCACAGGGTGGCATATCCCTATCATGTCCCAAGACTCAAGGTCCTATAATTTACAGTACAGGCATTTGATTGTATGCGAACAGATTTATATCATAACATCATATTTATATCATCATTCGCTGCCTAGCTGAATGGACTGACGTATTTTGAATTTGCGACGCTTGCTACTTTTCTTATATTTACGACGCGTATGTGACGTTTACAACTTTGCGACAATCACAAACCTAAAATAGCTTGATACAGACCATCTCTGCTCACAGTAGGGAACTGATCTCTCTTACTGATCTCACTTATCGTTATGTTTGAATTAAAACAAGTATATACGGCCGTAAGTTCGGCCAGGCCGAATCTTATGTATCCTCCACTATGGATTGCGTAGAAACTTCTACAAAAGACGGTCATCCACAATTAAATTACTTGGGTTGCGGCCAATGCCAAGGCATCTTAAAACAACTTAACATCAGCTTCTAAATTGTAAGTTAGTCCATGCGGGATATAACATATAGTAGACAAAAGAAAGGTCGTTTAAATACGTATGTATTCACTTCTTGACCAGTATATATAGGGAAGAAATAATTACGAACCGATATGAACTTTTGTGCTGTAATTATAGATCCAGAATAGAAATATGGGGGTATAAACACGAGTCTACCAAAAATGGCAGATTTTTTACTGTTTTTTGCAGTAAAAAATCTGCAGTAAAAATCCTCTCCAACTATGAAATGTTTCATAAATTTTCTATAGAAATAACATTTTGACAAAATTTTTTACAGAAATAAAATTCTGACAAAATTTTCTATAGAAATAAAATTTTGAAAAAATTTTTATAGAAATAAATTTTTGACAATTTTTTTTTTTTTTTTTTTTTTGATATTATATTTTGACAAAATTTCCTAAAGACATAAAATGTTGTCAAGATTTTCTATAGAAATATACAATTTTGACAAAATTTTCAATGGCAGTAAAATTTTGGTAGATTATTTTTGGCTCGAGTGGCAATCGTGATTTTTCTGTGATTGGGGATCGGTTTATTTGGGGGCTATATATAATATAGATCGATACGGAGGAATTTTGGTATGGTTGTTATCGGCCATACATAAGCGAATTGTATCAAATTTCAACCGGATCAGATGAATTTTGTCCCTTCAAGAGGCTCCGGGGGTCAAATCAGGGGATCGATTTATATAGGGGCTATATATAATTATGAACCGATATGGACCAATTTTTGCATGGTTGTTAGAGACCATATACTAACACTACGTTTCAACCGGATTGGATGAATTTTTCTCCACCAAGAGGCTCCAGAAGTCAAATCTGGAGATCGGTTTATATAAAGGATATATAGCCTGGACCGATATGGACCAATTCTGCCATGGTTGATAGAGACCATATACTAACACCATGTACCAAATTTCAACCGGATCCAAATTTCAAATTTCGGATCCAAATTTCAACCGGATCGGATGAAATTTGCTTCTCTTAGAGGCTCCGCAAGCCAAATCTAGGGATCGGTTTATATGGGGCCTATATATAATTATGGACCGATGTGGACCAATTTTTGCATGGTTGTTAGAGAACATATACCAACATCATGTACCAAATTTCAACCGGATCAGATGAAATTGGCTTCTCTTTTAGGCACCGCAAGCCAAATCTGGGGATCGGTTTATATGTGACTATATATAATTATGGACCGATATGGACCAATTTTTACATGGTTGTTAGAGACTATATACCAACACCATGTTCCATATTTCAGCCGGATCGGATGAAATTTGCTTCTCTTAGAGGCTCCGCAAGTCAAATCTGGGGATCGGTTTATAGGGGCTATATATAATTATGAACCGATGTGGACCAATTTTTGCATGGTTGTTAGAGACCATATACCAACATCATGTACGAAATTTCAACCGGATCGGATGAAATTGGCTTCCCTTTGAGGCTCCGCAAGCCAAATCTGGGGATCGGTTTATATGGGGGCTATATATAATTATGGACCGATATGAACCAATTTTTATATGGTTGTTAGAGACTATATACCAACACCATGTTCCAAATTTCAGCCGGATCGGATGAAATTGGCTTCTCTTTGAGACTCCGCAAGCCAACAACTACTTCTGCTAAGTTTCAAGTGGATAGCTTGTTCGGAAGTTAGCGTGATTTCAACAGACGGACGGACGGACATGCTTAGATCGACTCAGAATTTCACCAAGACCCAGAATATATATACTTTATGGGGTCTTAGGACAATATTTCGATGTGTTACAAACGGAATGACAAAGTTAATATACCCCCATCCAATGGTGGAGGGCAAAGGCCTGCACAAGCCTATTCGAAGTAATCGATGTTCTAGTGAAGACAATACACTCAACGAATACTTCGAATACTTCGATTAATAAATAAAAAAATAAAACAAATCCACTGTAAAGCGATTACAGTGTCAAGCATTGCAGAGCCATCACATTCAAAAGGAATCGTTGTACAGTTCTTTTCAATATTTTGGTTTTGAAGTAATCGCCACGATACGAGTAAATCAAAACAGTTTTAGTGAAGATAGAATACTTTGCTTTAGCAACGACGAAACTTCGTATGAGACACGAAGTAACTATCAAACAAAAGACAAACACAATCGTCGATCAGTTGATTGGCAGAAGTCAATGAATGCAGGCTGTGAGCCGGTCTGTGCTTTTTATTGTATGTGCCAACAATAAACAAAATAGGAATGGTGTGTAGCATACTCTTATAGTTGAGAAAATGAAATAACTTCATCTACTCAGAAATGGAAATTATAAAACGAATGGATTTGGAATTCCGATTACATTCGAATACTTCAAAACATTGTTTGGTGCTTGCTTTATTGGGTTCTATTTGTTTTGGTTCACAATGTGCAAGGTTTATATTTCACTCGTTTGAGAAATGGACAATGAAGTTACTACTCGAATTGTGTGGTGTGTGCTTGAAGTATTCGCTTGTGTATTCGTTGCAGAGGTTTGGTGGAGGGTATAAAAATATGTGTGAATATTCGTCTCAGACGCCATAGAATATATATAACCAGGGTCGTGGTAAAGTTCCCCCATATAAATCGAATCCCAGAGTTGACAGCCGGAACCTCTTGAAGGAGCAAATTTCATCTGATACGGTTGAAATGTAGTACATGATGACAGTATGTTCCTAACTACCATGCAAAAATTTTTACATATCGGTTCATATTTATATATCCTGTTGGATCTAGCTAGGACCTGTATAAAAAACGAAACCCATTTAGTCCTTTTTAAACGTATGTCCTTATAGAGAGCCCTAAGAGAATATCAAATTCCAATTAGTATATATTCTCTATGGTATATTCTAGTTTATTCCGACATAATGGTCTTTTCTCCATATTTAATCCATATCAGTCAGTATCTATTGCTAATATTAAGTTTTGTTTATCGATTACATGACCATAACCACAGCAAACGATAGTTTTCAAATATTCACATATTTATATGCATGCATTATATTGTTAACAAACACATGCTATGTATGTTATATCTGTGGGATAATTTTTCTGTCGTTTTTGATTTTGTTGTTTACCAATTTGACCACATAATCTAAATCGTTTCCTAGCCACGAATTTGAATTGTATGGTGATAATTTACCAAGTTTATGCAATACTAAACGTGATGTTATTACAAACAGCATATTCATTCGAAAAGATATTTTATTATTCTATTATTATGTTGGTATCCATAGCGATAAATAGAAGGCAAGTTGGAAATTCTGTGGAAAATTGACAATCGATTTAAAACATTTAGAAATAGACAAAACAAATTGATAAGTGATACAAGGAAATAATAGAGCAATTTGGTGAATCTTATATACTTTCAGAATGAATTTTAATTATAAGTGTCGGCTATAAACAAATCTTTTAAATAAAAAACAAGTATATACGGCCGTAAGTTCGGCCAGACCGAATCTTATGTACCCTCCACCATGGATTGCGTAAAAACTGCTACTAAGACTGTCACCCACAATCGAATTACTTGGGTTGTGATAATACTTACCGATGACAAGGTATCTTAGAACTTGTAAACATCGTCTTCTGAATTCTAAGTTAGTCCATAGGTGGTATATATGGGGATTAGAGTGACCGCAACTTATATGGGGCAAAAAAAATGTCGGAATCTTGTTCGCCTTAACCCCACAAAACGAATCCCTTTTCCAGATATTGGGATAGCCAAAATTTGAGCCCGATTAAACAACGTTAACACGCGATTGGATTTAATACCGAGTGTTTGCAATTTTATTCCTTTACCAAATTATCGAGTAAATGTAGTCTGTTTGTTATGTGTTATTTGAGATTCATGTTAAATTCAGGAACAGTTATAGTTTTATAGGTATTGGTAGCGTGCAAACTGTCTTTGTCTTAAAACTTCTTAACACTGTCTTCTAAATGGTAAGTTAGTCCATACGGGGTATATATTAAACAAAAAAGGCCGATTAAATACTTATATAATTCAGTTTGACAAAATTTTCTAAGAAAATTTTCTAGAAATAAAATTTTGACAAAATTTTCTATAGAAATAAAATTTTGACAAAATTTTCTATAGAAATAAAATTTTGACAGAAGTTTCTAAAGAAATAAAATATTGACAAATTTTTCTATAGAAATAAAATTTTGACAAAATTTTCTATAGAAGTAAAATTTTGACAAATTGTTCTATAGAAATAAAATCTTGACAAAATTTTCTATAGAAATAATATTTTGCCAAATTTTATATAGAAATAAAATGTTGACACAATTTTCAATAAAAATAAAATTTTGACAAAATTTTCTATAGAAATAAAATTTTGACAATATTTTCTATAGAAATAAAAGTTTGAAAAAAATTTCTTAGAAATAAAATGTTGATAAAATGTTCTATAGAAATAAAATGTTGACAAAATTTTCTATAGAAATAAAATTTTGACAAAATTTTCAATAGAAATAAAATTAAAAAAAAAATTCTTTGAAATAAAATTTAGACAAAATTTTCTATACGCAGAAAAAAATATCACCAAAATATTTTCAATTAAAAAGTTAATTGGAGTTGAAAATGTTTTCAATTAATAAATTATTTGATACAATTAACTTTTTAATCAAGGCAGAAACATTAAGTTAATTAAGTAAATGATTGAAAATTTTAAAATTTTTAATTAAAAAATTAATTGATACAATTAACTTTGTAATCAAATTCAGACGACTAGGTCAGTTAAAAAGGGATGAACATTTTTATACCCACCACCATAGAATGGTGACGGGGGTATAATAAGTTTGTCATTCCATTTGTGACACATCGAAATATCGATTTCCGACTATATAAAGTATATATATTCTTGATCAGGGAGAAATTCTAAGACGATATAACGATGCCCGTCTGTCCGTCTGACTGTTGTAATCACGCTATAGTGTTCAATAATGAAGCAATCGCGCTGAAATTGTGCACAAACTCGTCTTTTGTCTGCAGGCAGGTCAAGTTCGAAGATGGGCTATATCGGTTCAGGTTTTGATATAGCCCCCATATAAACCGACCTCCCGATTTGGGGTCTTGGGCTTAGTTTCTATCCAATTTGCCTGAAATTGGAAATGTAGAGGTATTTTATGACCACAAAGAGGTGTGCCAAAAATGGTGAGTTTCGGTCTATGTTTTGGTATAGCCCCCGTATAGACCGATCTCCCGATTATAATTCTAGGTCTTCTAGAATCGATAGTTTCTATCCTATTCGCCTTAAATTGGAAATCTAGAGGTATTTTAGCACCATAAAGAGGTGTGCCATCGGTTGATGTTTAGGTATATCCCCCATATAGACCGATTTCCCGATTTTACTTCTTGGGCTTCTAGAATCCGTAGTTTTTATCCAATTTGCCTGAAATTTGAAACCTAGAGGTATTTTATGACCATAAAGAGGTGTGTCAAAAATTGTGAGTATCGGTCCATGTTTTGGTATAGCCCCCATATAGACCGATCTCCCGATTTTACTTCTTGGGCTTATAGAAACCGCCGTTTTTATTCAATTTACCTGAAATTGGAAATCTAGAGGTATTGTAGGACCACAAATACGTGTGCCAAAAATTGTGAGTATCGGTCCATATTTTGGTATAGCCCCCATATAGACCGATCTCCCGATTTTACTTCTTGGGCTTATAGAAACCGCAGTTTTTATTCAATTTACATGAAATTGGAAATCTAGAGGTATTGTAGGACCACAAATATCTGTGCCAAAAATTGTGAGTATCTGTCCATGTTTTGGTATGGTCCCCACATAAAACGACCTCCCGATTTGGGGTCTTGGGCTTATAGAAACCGTAGTTTTTATCCAATTTGTCTGAAATTGGAAATCTAGAGATATTTTAGGACCATAAAGAGGTGTGCCGAAAATGGTGAGTATCGGTCCATATTTTGGTATAGCCCCCATATAGACCGATTTTCCGATTTTACTTCTTGGGCTTCTAGAATCCGAAGTTTTTATCTTATTTGCCTGAAATTGGAAATCTAGAGGTATTTTCGGGTCATAAAGAGGTGTGCCGAAAACGGTGAGTATCGGTCCATATTTTAGTATAGCCCCCATAAGAACGATCTCCCGATTTAACTCCTTGGGTTTCTAGAAACCGTATATGATTTGCCTGAAATTGTAAATATTCTGGTATTTTAGGCTCACAAAAACGAGTATCGGACTAAGTTTTTATCGGTCCATTTGGTAATGCCTCCATATAGACCGACTTCACTTCTTGAGGGTGTAGTAGGCGCACAGATCATGAAAATTGCTTGAAACTCAATGTAAAATTTCCAGATTTTACTTCTACAGATTTAAGATTTCAAATGAAGACGTTATTTTATAATTTTCTTGCACACTTACAAGAGATGTTAATGATTCCTCTAAAACTCAAACAAAAATGGTTCTTATAAATCCAGAATCTGATATAGACCTCATAGGTGAAATCTTTAAATTTATCTTCGGGAAGTGTCCTCAAGCCCTCCTGAAATTTCAAAGGAAACCCTAATATTTGGTTCATGGTGGGTATTTAAGATTCGGCCCGGCCGAACTTAGTGCTGTATATACTTGTTTTATTTTATAATTAAAAATGTATTTCAAACAATCAATTGTTATTCCAAATAAAAACTCTAAGCCAGTTCAGAAAGCAATTGAAAATATTTACCTTTTTTAATTAAAAAATTAATTGAGATTTGCAATCAACATCAATTAAATTTTTAATTGAATCAATTAAAATATTAATTGAAATTTGCTAATGAAATCAATTATTTTTTAATCAAGAATATTTTCTATGCCCAATTAAAACTGTGATTGATACTGCTATTTTCGTGATTGAAGACATTCCAATTAAAAAATTAATTGAATCAATTAATTTCGTGATTGAATCAGAAAAAAATTTTTGTGTGTAGAAATAAAATTTTGACAAAATTTTCTATAGAAATAAAATTTTGACAACATTTTTCTGTAGAAATAAAATGTTGACGACATTTTCTATAGAAATAAAATTTTGACAAAATATTCTATAAAAATAAAATTTTGACAAAATTTTCTACATAAATAAAATTTTGACAAAATTTTCTATAGAAATAAAGTTTTGACAAAATTTTCTATAAAAATAAAATTTTGACAAAATTTTCTACATAAATAAAATTTTGACTAAATTTTCTGTAGAAATAAAATTTTTACAAAATTTTCTATAGAAATAAAGTTTTGACAAAATTTTCTATAGAAAAAAAATAGAAATAAAATCTTGACAAAATGTTCTATAGTAATAAAATCTTGACAAAATTTTCTATAGAAACAATATTTTGGTAGATTATTTTTCAACCGAATGAATTTTGTTCCTCCAAGAGGCTCCGGAGGTCAAATTTGCAGATCGGTTTTTATGGGATCTATATAATTATGGGCCAATATTGATCAATTTTCGCATGGTTGTTAGACACCATATACTAACACCACGTACCAAATTTCAACCGAATCGGATGAATTTTGCTCCTCCAGGAGGCTCCGGATTTCAAATCTGTGGATCGATTTAAATGGGGGCTATATATAATTATGGACCGATATGGACGATTTTTTGCATGGTTGTTAGAAACCATATCCTTACACCACTTACCAAATTTCAACCGGGTCGGATGAATTTTGCTCCTCCAAGAGGGTCCGGAGTTCAAATCTGTGGATCGATTTAAATGGGGGCTATATATAATTATGGACCGATATCGACCAATTTTTGCATGGTTATTAAACACCATATAGTTACACGACGTACCAAATTTCAACCGGATCGGATGAATTTTGCTCCTCCAAGAGGCTCCGGAGTTCAAATCTGGGGATCGATTTAAATGGGGGTTATATATAATTATGGACCGATATGGAACAATTTTTGCATGGTTGTTAGAAACCATATCCTTACACCACTTACCAAATTTCAACCGGATCGGATGAATTTTGCTCCTCCAAGAGGCTCCGGAGTTCAAATCTGGGCATCGGTTTATATGGGGGCTATACCTAAAAGTGGTCCAATATGGCCCATTTTCAATATCATTCGACCTACATCAATAACAATTACTTATGCAAAGTTTCAAGTCGATAGCTTGTATAAAAAGGAAAATTTGCTGTCAGTTGGCAAAATTCAACTAAAATACAATTTTTCTGCGTTCAATTGATCTCCCGGCTGTGCTTATTGTCCGTGTCGAATTCATGGTTAAATATGTATGCCATTTTCACGGAACACCGATGTTGGTCATTAAAATTTGTATTATTTCCATACATGTCAACAACTGTTTTGAATCAACACCACTCAACTTCTCATGTAATATGCGTACAAAGCATTCATAGTTAAACGATCCTTTTAACAAAGCGACAACGCAAATAAGGAATTCAAAAAGGCAGCAAAACTAAATCCATCCATCTAAATAGAATACACAAATAAATCTACAAAGTAATACTGACACAGAGCGATATAAACAATTACTGCACTCTATCTCTCTTTGAAAATGGATGCCAATTCTGTTGAAATATTTAAGTTCATTACAACGGAAAATCTCTCTTTATCTCCTGAACGGCTGCTGACTTCAAAACTATGAAAATGGTGCATATGCAGTGTGTGTGTGAGTATGTGTGAATGTGGTAATGTTCATAGTACACCATTCACACTGTTCAACATGGCATACAATATTCTGTGAATATTTGTCGTAAAGCTTTTGCTAAAATATTCTCCGAAAAACATGTTCTACATATGTGCAAGTGAATGGATTTTGTATGTGTAAGAATAAATGTTTAAAAATGTGTGTGTGTGTGTGTGTAACGCAAATGCACATTAAAGGTGCATGTATGAAAGGACATAACCAAAATACCAGAAACATTTTCCATTTACCACCACTTATGTATGCGGAGATTGTAAAATTTTGCAATAGTTTGAACAATATGAGTACACTCCAGTAAACATTAAGGGATCTAATTTGATACCATCCGAAAAATCGTAAGATCTAATCATATCTAATTACTATGGAATTAGATCTGATCAGATCTCAATACTGGCCTAGATCTAATGGTGGGTACATAAGATTCGGCCAGGCCGAATCTTATGTACCCACCACCATGGATTGCGTAGAAACTTCTACGAAAGACTATCATCCACAATCGAATTACTTGGGTTGTGGTATCTTAAAACTTCTTAACATCGTTTTCTAAATTGTGATTTAGTCCATACATGGTATATATTAGACAAAAAAGTTATGTATAGTTAAGTCTACAAATAATCGATATGGACTTTTTGTACGTAGAGAGCCAGAATTGAAATATGGGGTCGCTTATATGGGGGCTATATACAATTATGAACTTGATATGGACCAATTTTTGTGTGATTGGGGATCGATTTATCTGAGGGCCATATATAACTATAGACCGATATGGACCTAGTTAAGCATGGTTGTTAACGACCATATACTAGCACAATGTACCAAATTTCAACTCACTCGGATGAAATTTGCTCCTCCAAGAGGTTCCAAAACCAAATCTCGGGATCGGTTTATATGGGGCTATGTACGATTATGGACTAATATGGACCACTTTTGGCATGGTTGTTAAATATCATATACTACCACCACGTACCAAATTTCAAGCAGATCGGATGAATTTTGCTTCTCCAAAAGGCACCGGAGGTCAAATCTGGGGATCGGTTTATATGGGAGCTATATATAATTATGGACTGATAGGAACCAATTCCTGCATGGTTGTTGGATACCATATACTAACATCACGTACCAAATTCCAACCGAATGGGAAGAATTTTGCTCTTCCAAGGGGCTCTGGAGGTCAAATCTGGGGATCGGTTTATATGGGGCATATGTATAATTATGGACCGATATCGACCAATTTTTGCATGGGAGTTTGAGGCCATATATAAACACCACGTACCAAATTTCAACTGAATCAGATGAATTTTGGTCTTCCAAGGGGTTC